>NW_025109995.1:265368-518608 GCF_011392965.1 Frieseomelitta varia | reverse complement strand
TTTTTTACAACAGAGACAATCTGATTTAAAAATAAAAGAAAATAATAAACTACAAAATCTCAAAGTGACTCGATAGCAATCAATGTTTTATTGCGTATTTCCTATCCTTTCATCTTGTTTATGGTAACCAAAGCGTTTCACTAAGCTACAGTGCAAGCAACGATTCGACTTTCTCCTCGTCCATTGGTTCGGCTTTTTCCGCGAATTAAAACGTTTCCGTCGGTGAGATTTCGTCTTGTTTGAAACACGTCGTTCGAAAAGCTCTGACTTCTCGCCGCTGCAAGCTCGTGACTCATCGTACGCACTGCTTTTTGTGCGTACGCTGTGTTGCGCCAGCTGACTTTTCAGACAGCACTCGACGCAGTCGCAAGGGGAGAAACTCTCGGTTTCTATTCGCGATGGAACCAAGGCAAAACGGAGCCAGAACTATGTCCCCTTTTTAACTTTAGAAATGGATAATACTTCGTCCGTGAGAATACACAAATGTAGTGAATAATGAAATGTATTATATTGAATTTATTTAGTAAAACAATTCGTTAATTAATTAGTATATTTCTTAATTTAACGTATGCGCACAAAACACCATTTTTCTGTTCTCCGTTTATAGTCTATTAAGGGGGCAGGACAGTTTGACAGGCCTAAAAATTACAAATACTTTGGAGGACTAGTAAAAAAAAAAGTACATATTTGATTAACATGAGCTTTTGTGGTCTATTTTAACACATTATGAATTATAAAGAGCAACATTAAAAGAGAAAAAAAGAGGGTTCTTATTTAGCTTTTTAACGGCGTCATTTTACATAACTTTTTTTTACATTGCCTATCGATTCCAGCGAAATAGAATTAGTTGCAACAAAAAGGCAAAAACAGTTCAAAAGTAAACAATATTCTCTAGGGATTGACGATCCAACATTTTCACTTCTGTGAAAATTATGAAAATAGCAGCTATTTGTTTTTGATGTATCGAATTTATGCCAAAAATTTTTACGCTTTTTGTTTATATTTTTCAGAGTTGTTAAAAATTAAAAAAATGTTCGACCATCAATGCTTAGTATATGTTACACTAAAGATACTTACCAAGTTTCACAGTAATCGGTTGGTTAGATTCCGAGATATCTTGCACATCGTTTCTAAAAACCTAGTTTCGAGAGAAACGCGTTTAAAGTTTCAGAACGTAATTTTTCATATGCATTCTTTACTTACTCTTTTTATTTATATATCGTGGCTCTTCTTAAATTGAATCCAAGTCTCCTAATATTCGATTCATCAGAAGTAATATTTAAATTACACGATTTACACTTTATAATACTATTTAAACTAGTAAACAGTGATACAAATTCAATTATTCTGTATCCGCGGATTTATTATTATATCCAAAAATATATAAGTCGTTTTAAAGGCTAGGACCTATCTTATTTCTAAGACTTCAAATTACTATTTAAAACAAAAAAAAAAAAAAGAAAACATCGATTTTTGGAAAATTTCACACTGTCGTGACTCTTTAACCTCTTGCGCTGGAACGACGTGCTATGTACGTTGAGAATTTTTCGTTCCAAAATTGTAATATTTTCTCAGTTTTAAATATATTTAAATATAACTCAGGCAGAACAAATAATAAATAAATTTATTACTTCTCAATAATTTCTATCCAGTGATATCATACAGACGAGTTAAAAAAGAAAGCGACGAATTATTATTGTATATACGATTTGGTCACTCGTTATGGTCCGCAATCAGTTGCCAGCGTAAGTGGTTAACTTGAAAGTTACATTCACTTTCAATACTCCATTATAGAAATATCGAATGATTTATCTGCAATAATTATAGATTTCTAGATCTTAAACTGGAGTAAACAGTAACGAGCAGCTCTTGCGATAGTTTAGAATTTTGTCGCCAACATATATTGCCACAGAAAATTTCTTTTTACATCACACATTTCCCTTCGTTTCATAGAGAAGATGTGCAAAAGGAACACGTGTATGTCCAATATATAACAATAGAAATGTTTCATATAAATTAGATATTTCAAACGATAGAATTTAGTTCATTTAATGGTACAAGAAATTTGCATTTCTTTAAAATTTTCCATTTTTGTATTTTTATATAAAAAAAAGGAGTTCTTTATATGAGAAAAAGTTAATAATAAAATGTAAATAACGAGAACATTTAACAAAATAATTTGTATATACATTTGTACAGTGCATTTTAATTAATTTGTGTACGTTTTAATTTTTAGTCTAAGTGTTTTTGTATATTTTGGGTACAAATTCAATTTTTCTGTATGAGAATATCGCCAGAACAATTTGAAATATACAATATAGAACATGAATTATAAAAAAGAAAAAAAAACTTTTTATTCTGTATGAAATGTCAACGTTTCACCGAAAAAAATGTCTTTTTTTTTATTTTATAATATTTGTCGTTTTTTCAAAGTCGAAAGACAAAAGAAACTTTTGTTGATTTTTGTGAAAACCTTTTATGATTCGTAGTACTTATCGATGCTGATTTTTGAAATATCAATTTTAAAAAAAATGACAGCTATCTAAACTTGAACATGTAAATTTCGTCGTAAATTTTCAACTTCTTTGTTAATAAAAAAAGAAAAAAGAAACATGCATGAATCAAAATTTTGTTTTGTCAGGTACTAGATAACAGCCTTGAGAATATTGGTATAAATTTTTATCCAAATTGATTTGGTAGTTTTTCAGTCACTCCTCGGTATCGATTTTGAAAATTTCATTTTCGAAGAAAACGCTCTTTAAAGTTTCAGTTATTTGTTATTATAGCATGCCGATAAAAACTCTAAGTTAATTATTTTGTAGAATATTCTAGACTAATACTCGAGAGAAATAGGAATCAGAATAACAGAATATACAATTTTTGGAAAATTTTTTTTTTTTTTGACTTTAGCAAAGTATATAACCTCTTACGGGTCAAATTAAAATGAATTTAGAAAAATGAGGAACAGATGAGGATTAATTGTCACAGAATTTGATATTTTATTCTTATAATCCTTTTTGCTATTCCAGTATCGATATACCAGTTTCGCGGATTTCCTGAAAAATATGTATCTTAACCCTGTATTTCGGTTTTTTTCACATAATTTATGGAAGATAATCTTTTTCTTTTCTATATGTAAAACTACATTCATTTTACAAGATAAAAAAAGAAGCGAGATGTTTTTATTTTTAAGAATATGATACAACTTTTATAAATATTTTCAAAATGGTATATTTTTCAAGATATTACTATGACATATTCTGCTGCAACAATGCATTTAGAAAATTATACTGAATCATGTTTTCGATGAACTAGGGAGATCGAGTGAAGAGAAATATATAATGCCTGATGCGTTACAGATAAGATTGTAATGCATCTTGAAAGTTAATCCGAATACCGATGCTGCCTTATTGAGATAACGTGAGGATCGGATATAATAATATGAGAAAGATACTTGAAAGATAGATACCTTGCGAAAGTACTTTTTCAATGAGTTTCTTACTTCATACTATTAGTTTTTAAAATATACCTATACTTGAGTATCTCAAGTAAATTAATTTAAAAAATCTTGACTTCTAATTTTTATAGTTAAATTTAAAAAAAATTTGTTTAGATTTTATTACATCTATAGAATATTATAAAACAATATTATATTATGTTATATTAATTGTATTATATTAACAATATAAACAATATTATGTGTAATTGTATTATATTAACAATATAAACAATATTATGTGTAATTGTATTATATTAATTATATTATATTATATTATTTTTATTATATAAAACATCAGAGGTCATGTAGAGAACAAAAATTTTTATGTTAGAAATATCTTTATAATTAGCAGACAAAAAAATTTTAAATTGAATTTTGATATTTTTTTCAGACATTTTCTTATCAATATTCTATTTTGAAATCTGTGTTACATACTTATTCATTACTTTTGTTAAGTATAATTTCTACTTTTAAAAATAACTGATAAATGAGGATAAAAAATTTTTTCGTAAGATTCTTTTTTCCTAAGAAAATTAAATTTAAAAATTTCAATGCGTATCGTATTAATCAATAATTACTTGTTTTTAAGTCGTTGTTAATTTGAATTAAGTTTTTTACAATTCAAAGTAGGAAAATGTCTATTTTAAATTCTGTTATAAACAAGATAACTGTACTGTTTTAATACGACGACAGTATTTTAATGTACCTCCTCTGAAATGATAACACCGGCTTAAATGAGAGCCATGGTATAACATTGTATCGTATAATGTAAAACAGCATTTTGCATAAATTAAATATTCTGATTTTAAATTCTTGATTCTAAGAGTATACATGGATTTATTGTAGGAAATTTCTGTTTATATGCTTCGTTAACTAACGTTAACTAACGTTGTTCCTATATTTCCCACTGGTACTTTTTAGTTAGTATATACAAACAACAGACTCATAAATTTTCGCATTTCAAGATTCACAAAAATTAAGGTCTCTTTGTTTCATTAATTACGTAATAACTACATACTATATAATTAATTAATATAATATTTACTACATATTATATAATTAATTAATGTAAGAAAAGGAGCTTTTAGTTCTTTAATTCTGAGGAAACTAAAAATAAAATTCTCTATCTACTCAATTCCTTTTTTAAAGTAAGAGTAGTATTATATAATAGATGTCGAAGAATAACATTTCGAGAAAAATCATCATGTGAAAAATATTTGAATCCTTTGAATTTTGAGACCAACTTTCTGGAATACTTTTATATTCGTTTAAATAAAAAATTCTATTCCGTTATATCTACTAATTATTAGCAACTTAACATGTTGCTACTACTATATACAGAGTGGGCAACTTAAATGGGATCATCGTAAACAACTGCATTGTTTTTAGAGACATGGATAAAGATTATTTAATACAATATGGCAGTAATAATTTTTTTGTAGATGGAGAGATTTTGAAGAATTTGAGGTAATCTTCATTTTTTTAAACGTAATGATATATTTTTTAATCCACTAATCTGTGCATCTCGACAAAAAAAAAATTAACTTCTGTATATCGAAAAACTGTTTAGGAGATATTTTAATTTGAATGCTGAAAAATCTACGCAGAAAGAACAGTATGAATCCAAGAATACTTGCATTGTGGATAAAAAGTGAAGGCGACTTTCGAAACTTCTCCATTTCTTTTTTACTAATGGGGCTATAATATGGTAGTAACAACCTTTTGGAGGAGAAGAGTACTAATGCCATTATTATTTATTATTAAAGTATATTTCGTATATTTTCTTGCGTAAACGACAAATTTCATACATTATAAATTAATTTATATACATGATATAACAAATAGGCACACTTTGGATATTTTATATATTTTTGTATTATATGCAACTTCCAGTTTCTCGTTCTGTCTAATTATTAAATACAAAGCAAATCTTGAGCAGATGGGTCACGTTCTCGAAAACGAGAGGTCGGTCAAGGGCTATTCCAGGTATAAATATTATTCCGGCTATTCCGGAATCAACGAGCTTCCGCCAGCGAGTGAATGGCTTACTTCTCTTCCGGCTTCGATCCGTCTAACGTAAGATAATCGCCGGATAGCCTTAGTGACTTGATAGTCCTCGATATCTCGCGTCGAATCTTCACGCCAGATTCACCGTTTTCATTAATTATTTTTCTTCTACCCGTTGATCGTCGTTCGTTCTACCTCCTGTACGTAACACACTGTTGGCTAATTTATGTGTATCTACTAACAAAGGAAGTTATCTCATCCCAGCATGACCGATCCGTATACGTATACATAAATGCACAATATGCATATTATAATGCGTGTCGCGTGCAGGCGCGCGCGCATCCACCAGTCTCGAAGGAGTATTTTGCTCACGGTTAATCGTAAGTGCAGTTGTACACGGGCCATGTGCAGTTGCATTATTGCAATGATGCAATTCAGGTCATTGACTCGTCGGCTATAGAAAATAGAGAAAATCGTTCCTACACTTGAATGGATCTGGTGCTTCGACCAGTTGGGTAAGGAATGGTGCAGAATGATGCGACATTAAGACTTCATGTCGTATAATTCGTGTCGTTGCGCGCAAGCGTGTGGTTTCGTTACTGGAAGTTCGAAGCTGTTAATCTCTTGCGCTGGAATAACGTGCCACGCACGTCGAGAATTTTTTGTCCCAAAACTGCAATATTTTCTCAGTTTTAAGTATATTTAAGTATAACCTAGGCAAAACAAATGATTTTTGAAGTTTATTACTTCTTAATAATTTCTATCCAGTGATATCATACCGACCAGTTCAAAAGAAAGCGACGAATTATTGTATATTTGGTTTGGTCACTCGTTATGGTTCGCAATCAGTTGCCAAGTGGTTAACCTCTTGCACTGGAATGACGTGCCACGCACGTCGAGAATTTTTCGTTCCAAAATTGCAATATTTTCTCAGTTTTAAATATATTTAAGAGTAACCCAGGCAAAACAAATAATAAATAAATTTATTACTTCTCAATAATTTCTATCCAGTGATATCATTGATATTAATTGATTGTACAGTCAGTTATACTGCAGCCATTTAATTTATTCATTGGGCAGATTAACTTAAAATTATTTTCAATAAGACATGTTTTTGATAAACAGGTGAATATATTTATTTTGCTCAATTCCTTATATTTATATATTATAATTAAAATATATTTTATATAATAATTAATTAAATTTTATTACGAATTTAATCATTATACCATATTTTTTTTATTATAATTTTTTTTAATAATTATATATATATATATTTATGTTAAAATATTAATTTAATTTTTAAATATAAATAATAAATTATAAAATTTTTTCAATAATTAATTAATGTATGATGAGTTCAAAAGAAGAAGAAAGCGACAAATTATTGTCTACTGTTCGGTCACTCCGTTATGGTCCGCAATCAGTTGCCAGCGCAAGTGTTCAATATGAATGAAGTTGTTTTTTTGTTACACAGTGTATTTTCTGTTTTCAACATTTATTGTAATAACAAATAAATTTTAAACTTTCATATGTAAAACGTATATTTTGTATATTTCCCAAACTGTACACCATTTCTGACACTTAACTTGTTCAGAACAATCCGTAGATTCAAGCTCCATTTAGAACTTGGTAGGACATTTTAGAGAAGGTAATCGCTTTGGGAAAAGATTTTAAAACCTGAGCTTGGGATTAATTTCTTCTAAAGATAAAAGGTCGCTGTTTTAATCTTTTCTATAATAACACATTTCATATTCCAATTGTCCGACAATTAGTTCATATAATTGGAGTTCATATAGTAAGAGTTTCATTCTTCTTATGAGAATAGTTAGTATACGATTTTCACTTACATAACAAGAGTTCACATTCATGTAAATTAACGCGCTCGTGAAAAAATAACGCGTGAAATTCTATAGTTTTAGATTCTTAGACACTTTTTACTAAACTAAATCCGTAATTTTTTTATTATATCTGACGGACAAAATTTGGAAGAAATAATTTTTCAAACACAATGAAAAAATTGTGTTTGAACTTAAATTTAATTAAATTAAATTAATAAAATTTAGGTGGTTCGTCCTATATTCAGTCCCGTTTTCATAAATGATAAAGTAACTTTTTTATATTTCGTATATTAAAGAAGAATTTAGTATTTCGAAGGAAGATAATGGATTAATGTTTAATTAATGAATCCACAGTAGCTGGATTGTCTTTTGCGTTTCAACTGTTTGTTTAGTTTGTTTAGTTTTCTTCAAATGCTTGGTAAATGACATGCCATCTTTGATGATTCTGTTTCTATTGCGAGACTTCCATTTCATATTGAATAATAAAATATTAATGAATTAAATTTAAAACTCTTCCTGTTATTCAGGACAATTTCAACATTGTAGAATTGAACTGGTAGAATATGCAGTATTGATCTTTTAATTACTCCGTTTCAAGAAAAATTCACATCCAGAAGAACAGTAAAAATAAAATTGTAATTTACATTTTAATTTGAAATTGATAGAATTTTATATAAAAGTTAATACAGTTTGCGAACCGTATTTTCACAAATCGTTCTCTCAACTTCAATATTAGTGTATTAAAGTATATTAAAATTTTGTATATTATTTTATACATAATAATAGAATTTTTAAAAATTAAATTTTATGTAAGTAACGAGATTTGAAAGTATATTAAAATTTTGTATATTATTGTATACATAATAATAGAATTTTTAGAAACTAAATTTCATGTAAATGACGAGATTTGAAAATATATTAAAATTTTGTATATTATTTTATATATAATAATAGAATTTTTAAAAATTAAATTTTATGTAAATAACGAGATTTGAAAGTATATTAAAATTTTGTATATTATTTTATATAAAATAATAGAATTTTTAAATTTTATGTTAAAAAATAAATTTTATGTAATTATTTATATTAGAGTAAATGAGTGTTAAATAATGATTTATAATAAGTGAGTCATATTTGTCGGAGTGTTTTTTAGATTTTCATAATGCTACATTTTTAGATGCTACATTTTATAAATTTTTGTAAAAATTTTTCCATTATAGTCCGAATTAAATAACGAATATCCACGTTTTAAGGCATCCAGAAGACATACTTGCTTGCCGTGGAGTATGAAGTCGTCGGTCGTTAACCCATTGTAATTAACGAAGAGCTAGCCATGGTCAGACGGTCCTGACTTGAAACGATTATTGCATCGAACGAAGAAGGAGAACGAGAATCATAGATACGATCAGTTAGAATTTCCGGCCATTTGTTCGGGATCACTCCTTTCTTTTTTTGACTCTTTTACTTTGGTTTTCAGCTCGTTCTTGGACTTTGTAATTTTGAATAAATCTTTCATTTTTCAAAATTAACGAACGAATTTTCTGAAAAAAATTTATGAATTTCTAAGTCTGTCCTGTATGTTTGAGAACATGTTTCTAAGTATTAGAAACTATATTGTACTAAATATTGAATTTTATTTTTATATATTGTACTATTATTTTATATATTGTATTATTTTTAAATACCGTACTAAATATTGTCCTATATTTGAGAGTATGTTTCTAAGTATTAGGAACTATATTGTATTAAATATTGAATTTTATTTTTATATATTGTACTATATTGTACTAAGTATTGAATTTTATTTTTATGGCTTCATTTAAAATTAATTTTGAAATTTTACTGAGCATAGTATATTTAATTACAATTCAATTTTAATAAGCAACTTAAAGTATTTAATTTCCGTGAATATTTTTGACAGAAAAATTGTTGAAATCATTGATTGCAATATAAGTCTGTTCGTTGTTAGATTTAATGAATACATCTGTGATATTCAAAATATATTTACAATACTTTGTAACTCACTGTATATTAACCCTTTGTTCTCGGAAACTATTTTTGTTTCATTTACCAGCAATTTATTTACGAAATAGCGACTGAAGTATCATTTCAAATAAAATGATATAGCATTGGAAATAATCATCCTGTAGAAATGGTATTTAGCATGAAATTGTGTTGATATTTTTCTAATATATAGCATCGTTTAAGTTTTGAAGCAATCATCAATGTGTATTGACAGATTTGCTAGACCAAATATAGTATATAGGAGTTAATAATACATATTCTCTATCTTCTGAAATAATTTCCTTCGCCATTTTATAAAAGGAACAATAAGGACTCTTCCCTAAGGAACAATAAGAAGTTTAATTTATGTGAATTACTCCGAATAATTCGAATCATTCCAATGAGTGTCAATTAACTCACGTTCTCAGGAATTTTTTTTATTCTTCTTACGTTGTTATTATAGCTTTCACTCTAGCCATCTGTTCAGATATTATGCTGTTACATTATATCATGTCATACAATGCGTATTTTTACATTTTTTATTTATTTTTACGTTCATTATAATTATCAGCAGTTATATAAAGAAAAGTTCGAACTGTTAGCTAGATTTATGGGGGTATTCTAGTGTGAGGTGCTTGTTTTTTTAACGTTGTTAGGGAATTTTTTGCAAAGAAACTACTATACCTTTTGCAATCAAATTGACAAGGTTTATTTGTACGTATTTCAATGACGTTTTAAAATTTTTTGGGACAAAAAAAGTTAAAATTAATGGCACTGCATACTCTGAAACATAGTCGCTTTTAAAAAAGGTCGTCTCATGGTGTCCGTGATTCCGGTCATTCTGCTCTGTCGGAAATAAAGAAACGTGAATGTTCCTTAATTAGTACGAGTTTGGCTATAGCAGATACCAAAACAAAAGAAAAAAGTCGGTAATTAAAAAAGTGGCGATACTTTGAGGTTCGATTATTGATTTTTGCATGTTTTTATTAAGCCTAAAAAAATATAAAAAATAAAATTTTTTGGTTGATTCTGGTAGGGGCTATAGTCACACATGTACTAAATGCGTACTTAAAAATTTTGAGTCAATTGGTCAAGTAGATTTTAGAGATATCATGGACACCGTTGTTTTTCTGAAAAATAGTTTCCAGAAAAATGCCTTTAAAGTTTAGTATTGCGGTAACAATGACGCTGGTCGTTGCGTTCTTCAAACAACCATAACTTCGTTAATTTTAGGAGTTCACATGTAAGGTTACAGAGAGATTTATTTTTGGAACTATGTCCTTTAAGAATATGCCAAAAAAAAAATCGATTTTTTTTTCAAAAGTTCATACTAGAATACCCCCTTAAATACGATGTCCCTTTAGAAGACAATTGAGTGCATAGTTAACCTCTTGCGCTGGAATGATATAATATTTGGCCCAAAAATTGCAACATTTTCTCAGTTTTAAGTATAACCCAAACATAAATTTATTACTTCTTAGTAATACTAATAATTTATTACTTCTTAGTATCCAGTGATATACCGATGAATTAAAAAAAGAAGACGAATTATTGTATACGGTTTGGTCACTCGTTATGGTCCGCGAACCAGTTACTAGCGCAAGAGGTTAATACCAAACATACCGGCACTCTGTACTATACAGGGTGGGTGAAAAATCGTAATGCAACCGGTCAAGGGTTAATTCTACGTAAAAAAGTAAGAAAAAAATGTGGCATACAATTTTTTCATGCTTCGTTTTCGAAAATCGAATTTAAAGTATATTACTTTACAAGTATTGTTGGAAATGTTGTCTTCGTTGTTGCATACAAAATTGTGCCTGACAAATTGAAGATAACTGAACGGATTGTAACGTATTATCATTTTTTTTTAGTTTTTCAAACACTTGAAGAATTTTTTGCTTCAGTTGTACAATGTTATTAATATTTTCTTTGTACACTTCTTCTTTGACACGTCCCCATATGTAGAAGTCCAGTAGTGTGAGGTCTGGAAACCTTGGAGTCCAGTGTAGCTCACCGCTACGACCTTATCCAGCACGAATACTTTTCATTTAAAAAATTTATTTATTTAAATTTATTTCCTACAGTATCCCATCATTATCAATGTTTATAAACACTAGCACGAGCAGAGACAACCGGTATATAGAATACACGATAAGGAAATCGCATTGCGTAATTGAGTAAACTTCAAGTTCGATTTTCTCGAAAATGAAGCCTCGAATGAAAAAATTGTATACCACATTTTTTCCTTATTGTTTTTTACGTAGAATTAACAGTTGTACTACGATACCTATTCCTACTGTAACCAGTCAAATGATCGGTTATTCCTTTTATGAAAAATTTTCCTTTTAATGTAATTTTGCCAATTTAATGTAAGAAATTATACAATGCAGAAAATAACTTTTAAACGAAAAGAAAAAAAGATATTTTCATCTTGTTGAGAGTTGAACGAACGAAAGAAATAACAATGAACGCAGAATTTTAAATCAAATTTCTAAATTTCTAAAATTTGTTTGACCGGATGATCTGATACGTTCAGTGTTAAAGAAATCAATCATCGAAGATCGGATAAAACCGATATTTATCTCCTTTTGTTTGACCCCGATCGTATGCTTAAATCACTGAAAGCACTTTCGTTGCAAATTCGGTTACTGGTTTGCTCGCGACCGGTTCGGCGAAAACTGGTGCCACCAACCACCCGTCGATGTTGTTCCGGTAATCCGATGAGAGGAAAGTAGAAAGTCGACGGCCAGAGTTTACAGGTTTTACGCGTTAATCGGACGTGAAACGCATCGGCACACGCGATTCTCCTCTCTCTTGGAGAACACCGATACACACGGCTCACGTTGCAAGTTATGCGTCTGCTGGTACGATTCTCAACATTTACACGCCTTGTTCGCCAATCATCGTTTCGTATCTCGTGCGATTTATCTCGCATGGGATAACGGTATTATTCCGATTGCAACGATTCAATGATTTTTATATTCGTTTATATTGTACCATTCTCTTCGGAACGATTCAACTTATCTAGAGAAAAATACAATGTTCATTGTTATCGAGTTGTTACCGAGTCATTTATTGTCAGTAACAGATGTTTCAGAAATTTCAATTGTTTTTACTGGGTTACATTATATTCCTCTTTTGTATTATTTTGTATGTTTCTATTATTTAGATTTAGAATCGTTTTTTCATTGGTGGGAACACATATACATAGTGCTAAATTTCAGATTATATTATTTTTACTAGCTTATTTTGTATTATTTGACTTACATAATTCTTTTTTTTATCATTTATTTCATTGGTGAGAATATACATAGTTCCAAATTTCAGACTATATTATTTTTGCTAACTTATTTTGTATTATTTAATTTATATAATTCTTTTTTTATCATTTATTTCATTGGTGAGAATATAAGTAGTTCCAAATTTCAGACTATATTATTTTTGCTAGCTTATTTTGTATTATTTAATTTATATAATTCTTTTTTTTTCATTTATTTCATTGGTGAGAATATACATAGTTCCAAATTTCAGAATATATTAGTTTTTACTAGCTTATTTTGTATTATTTGACTTACATAATTCTTTTTTTTATCATTTATTTCATTGGTGAGAATATACATAGTTCTAAATTTCAGACTGTATTATTTTTGCTAGCTTATTTTGTATTATTTAATTTATGTAATTCTTTTTTTCATTTATTTAGTTAAAAGTACTTTGCTATTATATCTATGATAAATTGGTTTATTTATTATTCGTGAAGGATATGCTTTTTATTATCTTACTATACCATTGAAAAATGGCATCAATTTTGGATTTTCTTTTTACAATATTATACTTTTTGAAATTAAATAGTAATAATTGCTTCTCTTGTCGATTTTTTGAATGATTGTGAATATTTGTTTGATAATTTCGAAATAAATTACAATTCCAAAGCTGTGACTTTTTGAGATTTTGAGATTTCGATAATTCACGAGAGGATTTCATGTGTTTTAAATCAAGGATTGAAAAAAATAAGAAATATTTGATTATTTACTAATAAAAGTTAATAAGAGAGAAATATTTTTATATCTTATTTTATATTTTCAACTGTATCAAAAAGGTATGAAAAAGTCTTGAAAAAAATTGTCAAAATAACTTTTACAGGATTTTTTTTCTGAATAACATCAAACGTTCGCCTTGAAACCATTTAAATTTTATTTAGTTATTATTTCTTAGCATTAATAGCAGCCGAAATAATTTAGATGTTTAGAACGATTTAAAATTAACACCATGTATATTATAGTCTATTTTGAATCATTCACATTCTTCCTTTAATATTTTAATTTCGATAAAAAAAAAAAAGAAAAAAAATAGCTTGTTACAATTGCATGAATCACGTATCGATAAATGTATTTTATCTATTATAGACATATCTATTAAGGAAAATTTTGAGAAATATTTTCTGTCTGAGATTTTTCTGCCTAAATTTCAATGTTACTGAATTAGAATTTTCCATGACATTCCTGTTGTATTTCGTTGAATTATCCTGTTTCTTCTGCTTTATCAGGTTCTTTGTTTTAATAGTTTTCTTGTCTTAAAAATACGTGCTTGAGTTTATCTTGTTGTTTCAAGATTATGTCTCGAGATTATGCAAGTACATTTTCCGCTATCAGAGCTCACCGTTTCAAGCACTGGAAGGCGATGAAACAATATTTTAAGCACTTTGACTAAGACATTTACTACGTTATTTTTGACTAAAACATCTAGTTTATAACATTTACGTGATTCGATTGTTTCTTTTTCTTCAGATTAAAAATTTTAGTTGCAAGACGAATTGCATTTTTATTAATTTTACAAAATATGTTTATTAACCTTTTGCGCTGGAATAACGTCGAGAATTTTTTGTTCTAAAATTATAATGTTTTCTCAGTTTTAAGTATATTTAAGTAAAACAAAATAGGTAAAACGAATAATAAATTTATTACTTCTCAATAATTTCTGTCCAATGATATCATACCAATAAGTTCAAAAAGAGAGCGACGAATTATTGTATACGGTTTGGTCATTCGTTATGGTCCGCAATCAGTTGCCAACGCAAGTGGTTAATGTTTTAGGATTTTAATGAAATTAAGAATTCTTAAAAATATTTTAAAAATATTATTTTCTGCATGCTTGCAAAAATAATTGACATAAGTTTGAATAATCTGGTAGGAATATGACTACAATTAAAATTTTCTTCACGTAAAAAATAATGCTCATATTTTCATCTTTTTTTTTTTTTGAAAAAAATATAATGTCTGAGATTAAGATATTAATTTGAAAAAGATTAATTTGTCATATTTGATATAAATTTTAATAAATATTTACATATTTATTTAGATTATACAATTACGTTATGTTCTTGTTTATGTTGTTATCCAAAAAAAACTTCGATTTAGAAAACTCAATCTATTAATGTTTTTTAACCTGATTTCAATTATTTGAAACATTTAATTATCAAATTAATCTTATTCCGTACAAAATTGATTTTTTTTAAAGAAAATTTCATGATCAGAATAAATAGAGTTTCAATATAAATATGTATTTCAAAAATATTAAATTTTGTAAGTTCTACGTATTCAATGATCTCTCATTACGTATCAGCAATGTAATTTATTCATTCTAATTTCGAACACTGAATACTGATTGTCAATTTGTTGAAGAAATTCACAGCATGCTTAAGAGATTATTAAACTGAAACAATGCTTGATTAGAATTCCACAGAGAAGGTGTATGTCCCTAATCTCGTTACGAAGTTAAAACAACCTTGGCTACTCGGTCGACGCGCTTTCTGCGAATAATTTTCATCCAATTTTCATGCTCGTGTTACTGTTTCGCTTTAATTTCGGCATGGGGCATGTTATGTCAGATTGAAATTCTATTTTTCAATTATCGAATCTGTAAAACATTACGATGCAGTTTACCAATGTATTTTTATATAATTTTTGGTTTTGGGTTAAAATCTTATACAAAGTGTCTCGTGTTTGAGTGTGACTTCGAAATATCGTTTTTTAATTATGAGGGCGTAAAAAGATTTTATATCTAATTGTATCGAATGGTATCGAGTAACCGATATCAGTAAGTTTATTCAATACGAATAAATTCGGAAGAGTAACTGGGAGGTCAAACCGTAGTTTAATATATCAAACATCATTAGAATAATATCTAGCTATAATCAGAATAGTCAGTATTCGATTTAAAGGTAGCATTTTGAACAGTATCTTCATTAAATAGATGATATAAAATAAAAGATGATAATAAAATATGGTGATAATATAGATAACAGTATGAATTTTTGTTTCTTTTTTCACGATTTTCTCCAGAATGGAGCAGAAATGAGCAAAAGTGTAAAGGATTTTTTTTCTTAGTTTATCAGTCACGCTTACATGCTTTGACGTTTGAATTTGGAACATTCTGTATCTAAGGAAAAAATTATTCAGGATCATGCCCTTGATAACAGATTAAAAGGTTAAAAAATTAAAAGATATTGATTAAAAGAAATCATTTTATATTGGTATATCAGAAACTAGCAGTTAAGAATATCGCTAGCAGTACATACGAGATCAATAACTAAATGTTTTTAAACTTAGTATAGTAGACTCCCGTATAACGCGAGTTTTTACAACACTAGAGAATATTTGACCCAAAATTGCAATATTTTCTCAATATTTTCTCAGTAGTACTTTTAAGTATATTGAAATACAATCCAGGCAAAACAAATAATAAATTTATTACAAATAATAAATTATTAATAATAAATTTATTCTTGGTAATTTCTATTCAGTGATATCCCGATGAAAAGAAGACGAATTATTTTATACGGTTTGGTCACTCGTTATGGTCCGTGCACCAGTGCACCAGCGCAAGAGGTTAAGTTCACACGTACTTACCGATTCCTCCCAATCGATTCCCTGCGAGAAAAATCTTTCAAACAGAAAAACTTCGTTGAATATTCTTTATCCTTGCACGAGAAATCACTTGGCGACTGGTTGTACTCACAGCAACGGCACCACCAACTACTATACGTACTTCCACGCCGTAAGGTATTTCACACTCGTAGAAACGACGTAGTCGTTGCTCGAGTTCACCTAGGCCTAGTGACGTAGCCTTTCGTTGCCCGATCCTCGTTGTGTAATGCGCTTAACAACTAGACGTTAAATTGTTAACGTGGTCATCGGTGCGTGGTCATCGCGATCCACATACGAAACAGTGCGAAGTTTCTTTCGTTGGGCTCGTTCGTAGAACTCGAGCCAGGAGTCAGTCTTTCTCCAGTCTTTCCTCCGGCTGTCAGTCTCCTCGCGTGCTTCCAGTTCCTCCAGTTTCATCGTTCACTTCGTTTTCGATCTTCGATCCATCTCGTCCTACTTGTCGTTCGTGTAACCGATCGATAAACGCGTGACACGGACGGAAGATGCACGCATTTCCGGGAAAGTAATGAGCCGGTTCTGTCCAGGACAGCGGAGACTTTTGCGCGCAACAAACTTTCCGCTTGGATGATTTGGATACTCAGGCTCGTTTTGGTAAGAACGTTGAACCCCGGGAAAGTTCCCCGTTCGAGAGATCATTTGAAGATAGGATTTCCTATAAACGTCGGTTACGTTTTTCGACTGAACGAAACTGGTCTGCAGCTGCATCAGGTGGCCTCAAACAGTTTCACTTTTATATTCCTTAGCCTCTTGCGATGGAATGACGTGTCACGGGCATCGAGAATTTTTCGTTTCAAAATTGTAATATTTTCTCAGTTTTAAGTGAAAACAAATTTAAGTAAAAACAAAATAGGCAAAGCAAGTAATAAATTTATTACTTCTCAATAATTTCTATCCAGTGATGTCATACCGACGAGTTGTAAAAAAAAGGAAAGCAACGAATTATTGTATACGGTTTGGTCACTCGTTATGGTCCGCAATCAGTGGTTGGTTAACCTCTTGCACTGGAATGACGTGCCACGCACGTTGAGAAGTTTTTGTTCCAAATTGCAATATTTTCTCAGTTTTAAGTATATTTAAGTATAATCCAGGCAAAACAAATGATAAATAAATTTATTACTTCTCAATAATTTCTATCCAGTGATGTCATACCGACGTGTTTAAAAAGAAAGTGACGAATTATTGTACACGGTTTGGTCACTCGTTATGGTCCGCAATCAGTGGTTAACCTCTTGCACTGGAATGACGTGCCACGCACGTCGAGAAGTTTTTGTTCCAAATTGCAATATTTTCTCAATTTCAAGTATATTTAAATGTAACCCAGGCAAAACAAATAAGTTTGTTACTTCTTAATAATTTTTATCCAGTGATCGAGTTCTCGAGTTCAAATCGATCGAGTTCAAAAGGAAAGCGACGAATTATTGTATACGGTTTGGTCACTCGTTATGGTCCGCAATCAGTTGCCAGCGCAAGTGGTTAAGAATACCGTAGTTTGACTTTTATTTTTAGAATTTCCGAAATATTGCACGTTAAATATTGCAATATTTACAAGATTATAATAAAATATTGTAATCAAGTTTTCGTCCTCCTATTACTGTTTGCTTCTTTTTTTTTTCTTCATCTTCTGTTTTACTAAAATCGTTTCAAATATTTCGCACTGCAACTTAATCTGACAATTAACAAAGGGGGGCAATACTGAATTAGAAAGTCTTCAGTCTCCAAATCTTGTGCTCTAGTATGACAAATATTGATTGATTGGTCGAAGCTTCTATTTTTCTATACACGATTTTCAAACGTTGCATTGACCCATGAGAACATTTGAAGATTACCCCTAGGAAACGCTTCTCCGTGTTGTATCGATATAAATGCGTTCGATGCGTCAGACAGTTATAGGAAATCAGATCTTTACAGTTTCAGAAATCGATCGGTTGCGCAACCTTCTGTTTCTTTTTCTTCTTTGCTCCTTGCCATTCGCGCGTCGATCGATCGGTACAACGATTCATGACCCATCCGTTTTTCAGTTTTATCGCGGCAATTCGCTAGAGGCGATTTGAATCTGTCTCTTTCTCTCTTTCTCTCTCTCTTTCTCGCGCGCGCGCGTGTGGGGAAAACACTGTGGTAATGGAGGTCCTGGAATGGCTTGGAGCGTTTTCACGTCGAGTCGCGTATCGCGTGCTCAATCTGATTCTGCGATTCGCTCGCTTCGGAATGGGCGAAGAATCGGGCGAAGAACCAAGTTTCCGGCGCAATTGCGGTTTTAAGGAAGGTAATTGTTGGTAGATGGGCCGATTAACCCTTTTGCGGTCCGAGCAGCATTCGACATTTTGTTCCAGTTGGTCCGTCCTCGATATACCATATTTGCAAATGTAGTTTTCAATTTTTCATTTTTTTTTTTTTTTTATACCTTTGTAATCACTGTTTTACATTGATTCTAGCAACTTTTACTTTTGAAAATTTCGGTTTCGCGTTATTTATGTTATAGCAGGTTGTTTAAATAGACAATTATGATAAATAAAAAAAAAATATATATATATATATATATGCGTGTTTACAAGTGCATATTTTTAACATTTTATTAAATGTCATTATTATCTAGATATACATATATAATGCATAAGATATTTATGTTACGATTTACGATTTACTTTACGTTTTAAAACTGAATCGAAGATGAAATAAAATGGCGAATCTGCTTGACATAAGACCACAAAGGGTTGACCTTTTGACCAGCGAGAATGAGACAGTTTATCGAGGAAATTAGTTATTTGTTTATTGTTAAATATTTGAAGTATGAAATTACGTGTGTTGAAAACACAAAATATAACAAAAAACGAGAGTGTTCATTTTGCCACTCTGAAAGAGAATAATACGCTGGTTAATAGGTTAAACACACTCAAACGCAGAAAAAAAGTAGAATATTAAATAGCAAGACGGTTTAGTATTTCCTGAATTCTAAATTTTGTATTTTCATAGATCCAAAAAAAAAAAGATAGTTAAACGTAATAGTTAGATTGCGGATTTTTGTGCGAATTGGCATTTTTGAGAATATAATTAAAAAAATAAAATCTTATTAAAAAATTGTTTTTCGTACTAGTTGTTACAAAAGACTCTATGTCAAAAATTCCTAACTAGAAAATTTTATGGTTTTGAATGGTAAATCGTGATAATTTCTGATTAACATTAGAATCAAATGCATTTAAATAAATTAATTGTATATAAAATCCTATTGAATTCTTATTTAATAAAATAAATTTATATGAAGTATACTAGTATTCTAAAATAGAAGAATTTTTTATCTTTTATTTTTTTTAAATTTGTACACCTTAAAGAGGGATCTTGATATATGAAAATGCATGTCTATAATTGATAATGCATGTGTATACTTTACATATTTTATTTATGTATTTCTCTTTGCATTTTGTGTAATATTTTTTCATCTTTAAACATAAATACATAAAAATCCGCAGACAAGTAGTAATTTTTTTACGTACTTAGTATTTTGTTGAAATCGAACAGTTTTAAAATAAGCTATCTGGACAACTAATTACTGTTTCGCATAAATTTTGAAGAACGTGTTCTACTTTTCCGCACTTGAGTGTAGTTTCACGCTTCTTTTTTTTTGGGGAGCCATTAAAGGGATTTGAAGTCTCTATGCTTGATATTTTTTCTTTCACAAAAAATTTACCGAATGTTCTACTTTCTATGCACCTCTTGTGTAGTTTTGTAGTCTTCAAACTTCAGATAGATTTTAAACTTTTATTTTATCACGTCAAGGATGATTACCTTAAGATATAGATTTATGGATTGTTCCATTTTTATCAATACAGTTTTGTAATTATTAAAGTATAATCAAGCTTTATATATTTTCTTTATAAATAGCAAAAAAAAAAATCCAAGTATTATTGTACAAGAGATAAAATTGTTGATATTTATGGTTTCAAAATATATGAGGAACTCGAAAGACAGTTACTTCTCATTAACCCTCATGAACTTTCATTTTTAATTTAGTAGCTGGAATTTATGTTAATTTATATCGAATTATAAAAGAGAAATAAATTTTTAATAAGTTTTTCTTTACAGAACTTAGGAACATAATGAAACAATAGAGGATAACATATATCAGCACATAATAAATTATTAATTTAACGCAACAGTTCGTTAATTTAATTTACTTCAATTATTAATTTAAACAGTTGATTTCACGCTCCACTTAAGGATTGAAAACGATTTGTGCTATGTAATCTTTTTGTTGTTAAAACCATGACAGAACGGTTAGTCATTGTAATATGATTATTATAATACAGATCCGAACAGTCGACTGATTTTACACGTCGGAATGTATCGAAAAGAAAAGTAAAATTTTTTCATTAAAGTCTTTTTTTTTGGAAGAAAATCGAATTCAAAAATTTGTCCAAAACTTTATTTAGAAAAGAAAATGGACTTTGAACATGTTTCATTAAGAGTTGCCTTTGCACATGTGTATTTGATAAACATTTCAAATTGGATTTTCTCAGAAGCGAAATCACATCTTGTGAAATAATTGTATTTTACTATAAATTTTCGCATATGGAATAATTTTCTGCCGGTTGTGTATTCAGAAATTAATTTAACTTAAGTAAATATTTTACAGAATGAATCAGATAAAGCTATTTTCTTGGAAACCGTAGCAGTTATCGACAAATGTTTTTTCAATGATATTAAAAAGATTATTTGGAAAACAAGCGGTGTTTCTCGGATAATCGATATTCTGGTCAAATCGATGAATTTTCGATGAAATAACTTATTTTGAAACGAAATTGCTACTTATTACATATGTATAATATCTAAAACACATATGTCAAACAGTTTGTATGTCAGAAATCTTACTAAATTGTATATGATTTATCTTTGTGCAAATATGACTGCCAGAAACAACCGTGGCACACTTCAGTTTAATTTTAACAATATTTCGGAATGAATTTCTTTCCACGCTTCTTCTAATTTCTTCCATAAGTCTTTTTCTTCGATTTTGGACATATTTCCGAAGTCTTTTTGTCCAATACATCGATTTGATTTTTTAAATATATATACATATTTTTGATATATTTTGAAATACTTATTCAGACCATATACGTAAAATATCAGTTTTGTTTTCAAGTATTATTATATAATAGAGTAAATAAAGTACATGTAACAAGATTGTATAATAAAATTAATCCAGAAAAGTATATTTGTGTTCTAGTAACTATTTAGCTTAAAATAAGCAATCGTCCGGTGACTTATGGACGGGAGTGTAATTATTATTTTGACTTTTTTCATTTTGATTTATAACAGTGTAGTTCCAGTAATTTCTCTGATATTATTATATAATTAAACTGATTCACCATTTCAATGTTTTGACGAAGAAAAGTACGTTTCTACGTTTCTTCACAGGTAGTTTTTAATAGGAAATTAAACTGATTGACTTCTGTGCCGTCCATATGTAGGATGATTGGTACAATTGGAGCGAACTGTGTTTCGTGGTTGGATGAAGGTGGAAGACGTCGCGTGACAAGCGCTTTACGAACCGTTTCTCTTCCTCATTATAGTTTATGTTTTGAATAGGTCGAGCATGAAAAAATTCAGGAATATCTATTACTCTGGCAGTGAAAATATTTTTCACCAAGTTATATTATTAATAATTTGTTATATATTAATGTTATTAATAATAATCGATTTCATTAATTAAATTACATATAAATGTAATTAATTTTTATTTATTAATAATTTATGTTACATATAAATGTAATTAATTTTTATTTATTTATTAATATTGTGATTGTGTATTTTAAATTTACTATATCGCGAAATTGTAATTATATATGATATTGTACACGTGGGAAGAAGTATAACAAACGAAGATTATAAATTCGGTGTTATTATTTTGACGTACATTTAATTAATAGAAAGTACAACTTTTTCAATTGTATTAGTTTATCGTAGAAAATCGTATTATATTTGTGTATGTATACGAATATACAGTGTATGTGGTAGAAAAATAATAATAAAATAGATTGCAGCAAGTTTCGCAAGTTAAAAGCCGATAAATTACTCTGATTAAATTACTCTGATTAAATATTTTTTAATAATGTTTTTACTGAATACGTGTGAATTTACACAAATTAGAATAGAAATATTATTCTCCAAATTTATAACTTAATTAAAGAAAGTTTTGATAAAAGATTGTTATTTTAATGAAGTTTTACTATTTCGTTTCATTTTGAAGTTCTTTTTATTAAATCAGACGAGAAAACACGTATGGTTGTAAAAAATTTCTAGATTAGTAACTCGCGTTTCTAACAAGCAGCTAATGCTTATTTTTATCAATTTAATTGTAATTTATTTATGTTTCTTTCAATTCTTTCCCTATCATTCATTTTAAATTATTTTGCATATATGTGCAGAGTATCTAATGAAGCAAGTATCATAAAAATATTTGCTATAAGTATGTTCAGCACACTGCAGATGCTTACGCAAATTTAAATTTTTATGTCATTTAAGAACTAAATAGAAACTAGAACCTAAATAGGGACCACTTTCATTCTTTAAACATTGCAGCAAGTATTGTACTTTGGATACTTTATACACTATCATAAATGACACTAGTGCAATTCTATCAAAAGTTTGATATTTTTGTTTCGTTTCACTAGTTAATTTTCAGCCATTTATATTGCTTACTGAGATTGCTTTGCTAAATTTAATCTGGAATATACCTGTATCATTCAAGTTCTATATTCATTTCTAATAAACAGCTAAACACTTCATAAAATTTATATAAATGTTTTGGACGTAACTGAGAAAATCTATTTCAATGTCTTCTAATATTTAAATAGTGAATATACTTGAAGACATTTAATTAAGTTCCTACAAAATTGTTAACTTTCAGTTATTGGTTTTTTATTTATAGTAATGTAAATGTTAGCTATTCTCTTAATTATATATGTTGTAATTAAATTAGAAAGATTTATTCGAGTTGTATTTTATACATTTGTAATAATTTATGAGTGTCCCTATACTTATGTGTATATTTTTATATGTGCAACTTGGTTGACAAGTGAATTAAATTCCTTTTCTTAATATCGTAAAAATTGGATTTTTGTGTGCTTTATAACAAATTAAGTACTTTAGAACTTTATCGTATTTAATAAATTAAAAATACAACTTTGTCGTAGAAAAAAAGAATAATAATTATCATAATGTAATTTAAAGAAATCTGCATTAACAGTAAATTAACGATAAGGTAATGAACAATTAAGTACCATTATTTACTTACATGGACTTAAATGAACCAAAATGAACTGTAAGCTAACCCAGAAACTAAGTTTGTAAAAGCTGAAACTAAGTTTGCTAATCTAAATAAAAATTAAAAATTGGAGCCTATATTTTGCTACATTTTAGTTTATATTTTGCTGTAAGAAGAAAACTACGATATATCCAAAGATCATCCAAGTCGGTGAAGCAGCTGCTCATCGACAAGTTTATCTATTATTTTTACTTACAACTTTTTTAATAAATAGCGATCACTGAGTAAAACTTTCACGGTACTGAAGCTGATGACTTTGAAATATATTATCGTTATTACAATCGAAGAGTGGTACCTTTTTATAAAGATTTACAAAAGTTTTCTTAGTACTCACTATTTGCATAATAAACTTATTTTTCTTAATTTAGTACTTACGCCCCTCGGATTTATGTGTCTTTTATTGTATCATGTACGTGTATTGTATTACAAAAATGAGGCTTCAATCTTCAAATCCATCGTAAATTGAGTTGTGAAAGAAATTTTTCAATGTTTCCACACACTATGACAATTTATAGCATTTTCGAGAAGAAAAATGTCTTCACTTGTCCACCTCTTACGTGATGTAAAATATATATTTTTTTTAAATTTATGATTAACGTCGCATCTACCTTTAGCAACGGCTAGGTACTGTTTCCTTCTTTTCAAAACGATTATAGATGTTAGTTTCCTTTAGATAATTCAGGACATTTTCTATGTGTTTCTGCGACGTCAGGGCTACCGGTGAAGTTATTTTGTATTTTTGCCTTTGAGCGTGGTACTTGCTGCATTCAAATAGAAGATGATTGGTTGATAAAATTCGGTTGCATTGGATACACATTGGGGGTTCTGTTTTTTTAAATAGATACTCATGTGTGAGTTTGCAGTGTCCTGTTCTAATCCTTGTCATAACTATCCTGTCTTTTCTTTTCATGTTGTTGGTAGGCATTGTTTGATAGAAATTTTGGGTTATATTATGAGTTTTTGTTTTTTTGGAAGTGTTCCATATTTTGTTCCATGATTGTTTTTCGGCATGGTGTAATGTTATAACAAGATAAAAAATTCGTGTTCGGATGACATCCGATGAGGGCGATGTTGCTTCTTTGGCTGCTATGTCAGTTTCCTCATTATCTTTGATTCCCTGGTGGGATGGAACCGAGGCGATGTTATTGTTGGTGAGGTACGTAAAAATATGTTGAATGTTTAGAATGGTTTCATGTTTTGTTTTGATGTAAAATACTATTTTACAATAAAATGAACGATACATTTTGAAAATAGAGGCTCTGGGTTTTGAAATAAACCCAAGTTTATTATTATACGATTTTGTAACTGTTTATTAAATATTTAGTGTCCGTGTATTGAAGCATCTGAATATTAACCTCTTGCGCTGGCAACTAGCGTTCGCGGACCATAACGAGTGACCGAACCGTATACAATAATTCGTCGCTTTCTTTTTCCTTTGAACTCGTCGGCCTGTTATCACTGGACAGAAATGATTAAGAAGTAATAAACTAATCATTTGTTTTGCCTGGGTTGTACTTAAATATACCTAAAACTGAGAAAATATTGCAATTTTGGGCCAAACATTCTCAACGTGCGTGGCACGTCATTCCAGCGCAAGAGGTTAATGTGAGTCACTATACACCTGAAATTTCCAATAAATGCATAAATTAGTTATCACTATCCTCAGTTATCAATCTAAAACCCTCGTATAATCTCTTTTCTATTAATTAATTAATTAATTAATTCGAACTTGATATCATCTCTAAAAGTACACTACATTGCAATTGCATGCAATGGAATGTCATTTTCTTGAATGGTGTCAGCTTTTATAGCGATGGTGACTTGTCGTTCGAATGAAATTGTTTAATATTCAGCGACTGTCTAGCTGCCCACACCGTTGTCTTTTTTTCTTCTGAACAACATTGTGTACTGGTACATAAAAGGAGTGCGATGCCTGGTAACGTCAGGGGCTTCGTGTCCTTTGATTCCGTCGGTCGGTTCTGCCATCGATTTTGGCAACGCGACAGGTATGCAAATTGCAAAGTCCCGTTTACTCTATATTTGCACGCGTTCGTTCAGTTTTTTCCCCTTTTCTTTTTGCCTGTGCCCTTCCTTTGAACGAGGAAAAATAATTTCGACGATGGAAAACCGGACGAAATCTTGCATTTAACATTCGCTTTTATTTCGTGAAAAATATTTTACGTTATTATTACGAATCGACGTTATATTTCCTGATTTTGTTTGTTACTTTAATATAACCACAAAGTGTTATATAAATATAACCATAAACCAGTAATAAATCATAACTTGAATAAAAGTCGTTAGAAATTAAATTTATTTAAATGCTATTATTTAATCTCTGTACAAAGATTATTTCAATTTGCAATTGTGACATCAAATTCATGATGTGAATAATGTTGCATTCAGTGCATTTATTTTTTCTTAAAAATTTTTACTTTTAATATTATATGTTGTATCTGTCTACGAAAATACCTTTAATAGCGTTTTCAAGAACACTTATCAAGTATGCATATCTTTATATTTAAATTTTATTTTCTTGAAAATGAGATTTTAAACGGTAAAATTTTCTACATTTTTCATTTATTTTCACAGATAAAATAGCTCATACATTTATTTTCACAGATAAAATTTTCTATATTTTTCATTTATTTGCACAGATAAAATAGATCTTTGCCAATTATTCATTTTTAAAATTATTTCTTTCCGACTCATTTCTGTACGATTGAACATTTATAAATTAATAATTAATCAAATAATCTTTTCGCAATCTATATGTAAAATCTATGTTTGTATTCAAAAAAGTCTTTTTAAAAAATCCGAAGAATTCTGAAATGTTCATTTATGTTTTTATTATAATACAATACATTATATTTGAAGACAAATGTTTGAAAATTTTTTTTACTTTAAAATATTCTTTAAGAAAAAATAACTTTTTTTTAGAAGAAAATAAAATAATAATAACAACTATTATATATATATAAATAGTAATATGTTATAAATATAAAATGATACAAAATAATAATATATATAAATAATATAAAATAATATAATAATATTAATATAAAATGTAAAATAATAATTCTTTTAGAAGAAATTATAGAATGAAATTTTGCAATTTACTTACAAATTAATGTCATATGTAAACATTATATATTATAATATTAAAAATTTCAATATTAATCTTCTTTACCGGTATTCGGTTTTTTCAATAATAACGTGTTATTTTTATAAAATAAGTAAAAAACGATTTTACTGAGAAGCAATGTGTACGCTTTACCGAAATTTTTAAACAATTTTTAAACGTTCTGTTTCTGCAACAATGCTTTGCATTTAGTAGAAGTAGTTACATAGTAGTACATGGTACATAGAAAAACTGTGAAATACTAAATGAGTTAACCCGTTATTCAATTTCGCTTAACAACTCATCACAATCAACAATTTTTTTCGTCTCTACTTCAAAGAAATTCAATTTCTCTTGAAGTGTCTCTTCATCAATTTCTTCATTGATTTTTCGGGCTCTAGTCTTTTCGACAATTTCATTGATTCTTCATTCAATTATGCTTCATTAGTTCTTTTCGCCTCTTTTTCTTCTCATTCAGTCGTTCGTGGTTCATATCTGAAGAGTCTACAGGAACAAAAGGAAATATCAATCTTAAAGAATTTTAATTTTAATTTTGATAACTTTGGTTGGTTAACAAAAATATTGATATAAATAAACAAATAAAAATATCTGTTAACGTTAGAACGACCATATCGAAATATATTCTACATATTATCATTTGAATGATGATTAAAACAAATTTCTACAATTTGTACAATTATGTCTGTTCAAACAAAAATTAATATTAATTTTGATAAGAATATTTTTTAAACACTTGTAGAAAATGAAAGTCTGAATTGTTATAGTGTTAAAATAATAAAGTTGCACAATTATTTATAAAACTTCTATGATGATAATTCTGATAAATAATATATATATTTTCTTACAGATAACTATCATTTCAAATATTCTGCCGGGAAAGTGTTAAGATCTTATTGTCCGTAAAGAAAGTATGAAACGTAGATCTGATAAGTTGTTATGTTTTATTTATTGAGCCGTAAACAGCACCGATATCGTCTTACGACTAATTGTTCCGATCGATCGGTTACGGTGGTCCGCGAATCTGCGGATGTATGCAGTAAGGTAGGCACGTAATTACTGCGACTGAAAAAAGAACTCTCGTTACCGTTAACCACAAACCGATTACCAGTTCGTAAGCGAGTTCAGCAAATTCTTCCGGTTTTGCTAGGATTCTCAACAGCATTCTCTGGTCCGACGATTTCCGTCGGTTTTTCTTTCATCATTTCAGATTCTTCTAAATCAAAATTACAAAGGACGTATCGTTGAGAATAAGCGCCATCTGTTAAATGAAAAATATAATGAGTGGACGGCGGATTTTTATGTGAAATCATATTTTTAGGAATATAAATAATAGGAATTTTAATTTAATTAGGAATCACAATTTTAGGAATATAAATAATAGGAATTTTAATTTAATTAGGAATCACAATTTTAAAAATATAAATAATAGGAATTTTAATTTAATTAGAAATTATAATTTTAGGAATATAAATAATAGGAATTTTAAATTAATTAGGAATATATAATTTTAGGAATATAAATAATAGAAATTTTAATTTAATTAGGAATCACAATTTTAGGAATATAAATAATAGAAATTTTAATTTAATTAGGAATCATATTTTTAGGAATACAAATAATAGGAATTTTAATTTAATTAGGAATTATAATTTTAGTAATATAAAATATGGAACCTAGGTAGAAAATATCATAAAAGACTATGCTTTGAATATTTTTATATTTTTTCATATTATATTTGTATTTTTAAATTATACATAAATGCGTAAAAATTCGTGGTCTCTCGATGAGAAATTAAGTTTTTTTCAATTGTTTTATAGTGATTGCATATATAGTTTTTGCAGTCATCCGTGATTTTTGTGAATGTAATTAAAGAGATACAAGTAGAGGCTAAATATGCAGTTTATTTCAAATATTTTATACATTTTACATGTATGCAGTTTATTTCGAATATTTTATACATTTTCCATTATCACTTGCATTTTTCAAATTTTTACACTTTGGAATTTTCCATAAATGCATAAATATCTGCGAGAAAGTTAGTTATTACACATATGACGAATGAAAATCAAATTCGATTGTTTTCACTTTATATATTAATAATAATAAAGGATTCCAGGAGTAATTGAACGATAACAAATGTATTGGAAAATATGAAATAATGCAGAATAGAAAATATAGGGATAAATGAAAATTGTGTCGTGAGTTGAATTTTCATCTTTCGTAAACGCATATATGTTTTAATAATGTGGTTGTTGCAACAATTCTTAAAAGTAATTTATCAATCCTACGTTTTTTGTTTAAGGAGAAGTTTGAGAAATATTTTATTGTATTTTGAATTATCTGAAATTTTGCATCTATTTACGAATCATGTAGTTTTCTTCATTAGTCGATTAATCGATACTTTCTATTCATGAAACTATTAATAAGAATTATTAATAAAAACGAACTTTTATTAGAAATATACAATTATAATATATAATATATACATTTTAATGTACAACTATTAGAGAACGTGATAACAAAAAATGTGGTACTTGAATGCAGAATAAAAAGTGAGTAAAAACGAAAACGGTGTTCGAAAAGGAACAAAGAAACTCAATTAAAATTCCGTACAATTTCGAATTGCATGTATCAATATAAAACATAATACTTTTCAATAATTTGTGGCAAAATTTACGCAGTAATTTCTAAACAAAACTTTATTTACTATTTTCGAATAATTTTTAACAAAATTTAGATAATTTTTTAGTTTACAGGTGCACATTACAGAAACAGAATTCACATATATACACAACAACAGAAATTTTATTCCAATATCATATTTAGTTTCTAAAAATCGATCATCTTGGAAATTTCTTCATTGTTTATAAAAATAACCCTTGTTTGAGTCCATGTTTGTAGTGTTCCAAAAAGACGAAAAAAATGATCTACCGGCTCTAATTTTTTATTCAATATATAAATTGTTCCAAATTTAAATGTTAAAACTCAAATGTCAAACAGGAGCACGTAACTGATAAATTAAACAAAAATGAGCAAACCTCTAAAGAATTCTTTCTCTTAGCTTATCGATTTTCTACGCCAAAGTTTTAACATTTACATTCGGGACACTCTGTATTTTATATTTTATATTTTTTATATTTCTTTTCAACATAGTTATTCATGATATACATTTAGTATAAATATATTTACAATTGTATCGCAGGAGAACTATTATGAAATCCGAACAAGAATCTTTTTTGTTTTAACGATTTTTACTTGACAGATCAAGCTAAATGTTATATCTTATATTATAAGTGATATTTATTTATAAACTGATACTATGCGAGTTATAGTTATGAGTAAAACGACATATATCTGTTTATCAATTTTTGAATACGAAATTGATGAATGCTCCAAAGTGGACGATGATGTAGATCATTTTTCATAATATCGATTCTATATTGTGAGTCTTCTGGCTACCAGATTACATTGTGTTATTATTCAAGATGTTGCAAAATTTGACAAGGCTCAAATTCATAAGCCCTTCAATATATATCAACTATTTTTTTTTTTTTTTTTTTTACAAAATCTTTTACGAAGACAGATATGTACAATTTACGAACCTTAAAATTTTCTAATCCAATGGCGAGCAATTTTTGTTCTATAACGGGAAAATTGAAATGAAAATCCTATGAGATTAGATATAAAAAAAATAAAGAAATGAGAGATAATGTAGATACATTTTCTAGTACTTTGTAGGAAAAATTTAAGAATTTCAATTTAATGTAAACCTACGAAATGACCCTGGTGTAGCATTATATCGAGTAATTCATTTTCTGCAATATGTGAGAAGTGAGTTATTTGTCAGTTGTGCTAATCAAATAGTCAAAATAGGTCTGATTGTAAGTAAAATTGAAATATACATAATTTCTAAAATTTTCCTATGAAATTATTTTTTTAAAAAACATGTTTGTACGTGAGGTAATCAAATACTATTTTATTATAATCTAATGAAAAATATATAGCATATATTGCATATAATATATTGCTTGTAACACAGATTTTTCTATATTTCACAAATTAGAGATACGTTATCTTATAAAAAAGTTTGGACAAATACCTACTTACCAAAATTATTAAAATTACAAAATTAATTTATTTCTTCCTCAATAATTTATAATTATATAAAATATATAAATATATATATTATAAATATAATATTTATAATATGTTTATAATTATATAAAATATATAAAAATATATATATAATGTAAATATGAATATAATATAATATATATAAAATTATATAATTTATAAAAATTAAAAAATTCACGATGGTTATAATAATTTTTGTCTAATTAGATTAGTGATCCATCATCTTTTACAAGTCATATGTATGTATGTACGTAAGTTCTTTAAGAGGATATCTCAGACAGAATATCTGATTTTCAACAATTCTCAATCAGTCATTCTAAGTTGTCGAAATTCAGTTGCCAAAAACATTACGTCAATGTTTCGTCTATTTTTAAACGCATGGCCACGTTGTTGCAAGAAACTAGGAGCTAGACGCTTCTCGTTTCCCTGTAACGTCAGCGTTACACGAACGATGTCGTGAACGTTGTCCATAGCGAAGTTGTAAGGGAACGCATTTTTCCGGTATACGGTGTACATAATTTTAATCTTCGCGGTTACGAGGGAAGCCTCGGATTACGAAGCTGCGTGTATTAGCTAAACGTCCAACGAGAAACAGGTAACTGACCTACGGCAACGGCGCGGCATGAAAGTTGCGCGCGCTCGCGTGCTCGGTCAACGTACTCGGAATTTCTAGCCGAGGCTTGAATCTCGGTTTCGTGCTCCGATTTGCTCTTCTACGGCCGAGTTTTTCTCCCAACTAGCGATAGCCAGTGGATCCTTTCCGTTGATCTTCCCCTACAGATGCTACGATGCTACAATCGCTCGATAATGGATTTGTAGAAAAATGGCAAAATGACGAAAAAATGGTAGAAACAAATTTGGTACACGGTGAATGAAGTTTCTGTTTTGTGCTTGAACTTTTTTTTTTTATTTTTGTATATTTTTAATGTGAGTAAAATTATTTGTTTTATGTTATAATTATTATTTTATAAGTATATCTATAATTATATGATTTAAATATGTAATCATGTTTAAAATTATATAATTTGTAAATATAAATTATGATTTTATATAATTTTATTATAATTATTATAATCTTATATAATTTGTATATTTGTAAAATTATATCATTTGTAAATAAAAAATTATAATTTTATATAATTTGTATATTTATAAAGTTATATAATTTGTAAATAAATTATAACTTTAACGTTATATAGTTTATAATTATATATCTGTTTTCAACATTTATGGTAATGGTAATAAATAAATTTCAAGCTCTCAAAAAAGATGAAAAAATGTATAATTTTTACATATTTTACATATTGCCCAATTGCACCGTGTATAATTTTTGATACACGTGCTATTTTGGTATAATTCATTCAAAATCGCTTCGATATTCAACGTGTTAACACTTGTTAAGTAATTATTTGCAAAAATAACGAACGAAATATTTTAGTTGCGTGAAGAATAATTTGCAACTGACTTTTTCTAATCCGTTAAAATAATGCATTGCGAAGCATTGAAGAAAAATACATTTTTGAAACAGATAAATGGAAATAAATATTTTTGTTTTCTCGGGTGATTTAAAATTTAGTAAATATGTAATAGTATTTACGTAATAAATAGTAAGTGAAATAAATAGTATTTGCGTAAAGAAAATAATATTTCAAATATATATTTTGATACTAACTTATACAAATGATATTGTGAAGTTAATATTTCATTGAAAAATATAAGATAATAATATATTTCAAATAATAATATTGCAAGCAAGCAATTTTACATTGTAATAGACTTTTATTTTATAAATAGAATTACTACTTTGGTTGTAGTGTTAAATTTAGTTAATTTTAGAATGAACCAGGAATGAATAATGGATATAAGATTATGTTACCTGTGAAAATAAGCGAAAAATGTAGAATATAACAATTTTTTTATAAGGCGCTCCGTTTTCGAGAAAACTAAATTTTGAAAATTTATCAAATACAATACTTTTTACTATAAGTATATTCGAATTTTATTTTCTTGAAAATGAGGCCTAAAGCGGAAAAATTTTATTTTACATTTTTCATTTATTTTCATAGGTAAAATAAATTCCCACTGATTCTTCAGATTTAGTCAAATTCAAATGTAGTTGATAAGTTTTCAAAATGTTATTCTTTCCTTAATGAAAATTAAATGAATAACATATTCTAAAAGATGTTATTCATAAAAAGTATTATTCTGTGCTGTTGATTTGTTTTTGCATATACAATTACTGTCTAATCGTTCATACTATGATTTCAGACAAACGTAACAACATAACTTTGTTTGCCATATACATAAGTTAATTTTACTTTAAAAGTTTTCTTTCATTTTTATTTCATTATTGATATGCAAATATCGTTATTTCATTTTGTCATGGATATAAGTCTTTCAAAAGTGTAACAAATGCTGACTAGTAACAGTTAGTAGTAATTAATCTATAAAGTGTAACAAATAATGTTTTAATTAACAAATTTGATACCAAATGTGATTTTTAATTTCATTCATCCTGTTTCTTCAAAATAAAATATTCATGTTGTAATAGAAAGAGAGAATTAAGTAGATATATTAAATTGAAAGAATTTAGTTATTTATTTATGTAATTATTTATGTAATTATTCTCACAAATGCTTGTAATAATGTTATACTATTGCTAGTGCAGTTTAGATATTTCTCATTGTTTGAATTGTTGGTTTGAGATACAAAAATTGATTTTACGTTACGTTTCCTACATTAAATTAAGCTTCAACTGTTATGACGAAATTGAAGTGCTGTTAAATTTGTAATTAGTTCTGAAAAATCTCAAGAAATCTTAAGAAGATAGATTATCTTTAATAAACACGAGTGTTTGTTATTGATAACTATTTACCATGTGATTTTATCGAAAATTTATATAAAAAAATAGCAATTACATTTTTATTACAAATGGTAACTTATTTAACCATTAAACGTTAAATACACATTTCATTTTTTATTTTAGTTACAATCAATCGTAGGATGAATATTTACTTCGTTCATCATCTGTGTTCCATACATATATTTAAAAATATATTTACTATCAATTTTATTCGTGACATAATGTGTATACTTAAATACATATAATATATATACTTTCGATTTTTTTTGCAACTGGAATTAAGTTCAGTGGTTGTCACAAATGGTCAGATTCGAGAGTGTTTGGAAAACTGCGTTCACGGTGCAACTTAATGTTGCATAATAGGGCATTGCAAGATTCTCCAGCTACAATTACGATATATGAAGATCGTAATTTGATGAGAATCCACTTGCTATGCATATAAGAACTACTGTAGAATATATTTAGTTGAAATAACGCTATTTGAACAACATTAAACATTTCAATAAACCAAATATTACTTGTTGAAGTTAAGAAATGTTAAAAATTTAGAACTATTGAATTAATTAAATAAAGAAATATAAATAGATAATGCTAACAGATATTTTGAGATTCGAGTATTTTTCAACGATTTCCAGGACAAATATTTTTTCAATGATTAAGCTCTCATTTAGAATTTAAAACTATATTACTATTATTTCATAATGTTTTCTTATAATTGAATCATTGTAAGAAGAAGAAATAAAAAAGGACAGAGTTTTACTATCTTTTAAATATATAATATAATAGATTTAGAAAGAGTTCTTAGTATTACGAGACCATAAATATTTTTAATGAATTCAACATGATAGAATATCATTAAAAAATTTTTTTTCTTTCAATTAAAATAGTAAAATTTTGTAGCAGTATAAATCATTTACTCAGATCACTCTTTGCTTTTTCTTTAAAATCTATCGTTTACAAAAATAACATTGGAAGTAAATAAAATTAAAAATATTCGTTATTCTCTTTTATGATTATGGTAGTAAAATTTTTTAATTTTAAAATCGCAACCAAACATGATATGAACAATTTTCAATTCGAATTCTGTATTACTGTTTTATTATACAAACACGAATTTTAATAGAGTAAAATCATTATTTTGTGTAAAAATTTTACTTTAAAAAAATTTCGTCTTAATAAGCTTGAATTGGCTTATCGTGTTATTTAATTATTGTTCTGAAATTTTGTATCTTTCCACTCTTTTTTAAGCACGAAAGAATCTCTTGTGGTAATATTTTACTTCACATGACAAGTTGGAAATTGTTTTATCTTTAACCTCTTTCATCTAATCTTATTGCGGTTGTCAACCTTTGGTTTATTCTTATACTTAGCCTTTTTCATTATTACTTAGTTTCTTCTGTAAAAGATAAGATTTTGTAAAGATAAGACAATGATAAGGTTTATTTAATGTCGCGTTAGTTAAATTTTCTCTTGTAAAGAGTGCAATCAGTATGATAGGAATGCGCAGAATCTTTACAATCGCCATACACCGAATGTAAATCTCCAAGAGATTACATATAATTTTCAAACTTGATTGTTCCTTGGTGTAAGCTTCAATTTCACATTTTCTTCTTCTTTACATCGGAAACGTCTAACAATAGGTATCAGTTTCTATATACTGCATCTCTGCTAAGTGTATATTCTATTGTTTATGATGCAGTAAGTATAATGTAGAAAAACACTTCTATTTATGTATTGAGTTAAATAGACTAACAAGATGTATGTACATATAAATTTCATATAACGGATGTATAACAATTTAAATATTTTTTTAAGGATTTTTTGGGTAAATTTCTTTAGTTTAACGCCTTTTCTCAATTTTGGCTATTTCATTTCTTTAATAAGAGATTCATTTTGTCGTTAAAATAAGAAATTAATTGGGGAGGAGAAAAAAATTTGCAAGTCAACAAAATAGTTAAAATTGGAAAAAACCGCTAAATTACTTTTCTTTGTATGATATTTTAAAATTTCTTATAAAATTCTTATAAAATTTTTATTCTTTATTTTTATTTTTTTAAAAATATAAAATTTTTATATTTTATTTCAGTATTTAAAATTATAAAATTTTTATTCTTTATTTTTATTTTTTTCAAAATTCCGTACTTATTTCACATAATTATAACCAGTCACCTGCAATATATATACTACAATGCACTGATTTAAAGTTAAAGAATAAAAATTTATTTTTATTGTTGTTTCGTGAAGATATGTCTTTCCATTCATTTTATTTAAACGAAGGCAAAACCTAGTTCTGTTTCTTTTTTTTATCTTCAAATAAAGTTGTAACTTATAATATAAGTTAGAATGAATGAATTACAAATCTAATTTGCAAGTCTGATAATTTTGTTCAATATTTTTAATAAAAAAAATTTTTTTAAATTTCGTTTTATTTTTTTTAACGAATCTAGAAAATCTTAAATCTTTTCGTAATTAATAAAATAAGTAAATTAAATAATAATAAATTAATTAATTAATGAAGAAGGGAATGCTTCAAATTGGAGGAATAAATTAATGTTAATCCAATTTAGTTTAGCAATTTATTTCGTTAATTAATTTTAATGCAAAGAGCAGGATGTAATTACAAGTATGTGAGGATACGTACCTTATAGTCATAATAAATTATTTATTATTTTGTAACATTCGTTGTATACTTAATGAAATAAGTGAACAATAATATACAATTTTTTCTTACGGAAAATAATAATTTTAATTTTAGTTTCTTTAGTATTAAGGAGAGATACGATGTATCATCGATAAATTTAAGTCATAAAATCACTGTGATAATTTATATGATTTTTCATGTTATTAAAATACCTCATTTTTATCGTCCGTTCAGGTTTTAAAAGTTGATCACTTATTATCTTGGCTCGTTATGAATAAAATTAGCATGGTAACCTGTTACACTTGACTTTTGAACCTGATTAATGATCATAGTTACCGTTAATAAAGTATGTTACGATTTAAACTGACACTGACATTATTTGACATGCTATGCCAATTTAATAAATATCATTCGTATAATAACAATCTTTACTTTTTTTTTGTTTTAATAATTAAGATATTTTCGTCGAACGTACGCACATTTTGCACAAGTTAAAATTTATTTGATAGATTTATTAATGACTTCAGAGTGATAAAATTCAAAAGTGGCTATTATATTTTTTAATATAAATCCAATTTGAATGTCTGAATTAAATGCCTGTTTAAATCCAGGTTACATTTAAATTGAAAGTTATTGAAATTTAACTTAATAAAGTTTAATTTAATTAATAATCTTTAATTAGTATCAGTGTTATTCGGAACGAAAGGAAGAAGCCAAGACGAAAGTACTCTATTATGACGGTTAAACTTTAAATTCATACATCTGAAGGGAATATTTTTTATAGCATAAAAAGAATATCATGAACATATACAACTTGATCATAAAATTTGGAAAGCATTTATCACTTACTTTCATTTTTCAAAATATAATATTTCATAATGATTAAAATATGTTTCTTATTCAAAATGTCCTTTTATGACAATATATCGTCTAAAAAGAAACCATAATTTATCGCAATCCAATAATGAACTTGTGACAAGCAAGAGCTTGTCAATGTAAATTGCATTCTTCTCAGGTGTAAATTCTAAGTTTAACCATTTATGTCCCGGCATTGAGTTTGAACATGACGTTTTTATTAAATTTTTGTATCATTTTGTATCATTACTTTCTTTGTATTGTTTTTATGAGCTACGCGGTGCAACAGAAGAAAGTACAAAATACTCTTAATAATGCAAAATAACCTTCGAAAGAAAAAACGGCTGCAGAGTGGCCATTCAATACCATTCAAATTACACATAAAATATTGTTTGCCTCTGCACAATTGAAAAAAGTAGAGCGTCCCATTTAAATAAGATGTTATGTACATTCGTTATCCTAAAATATTGCACAACACATGTACGTCCTTAATAAAATTTTATTTCTTCATGTACACTAGTGAATATGTCTTCCATTTCGCCGTAAAATCCTCCTCAAATATCATTTGTAAGAACTATTTAGATGCAATTCTCAGTCACTTGCACGTGTTTGCAATGCCATAAAATTCTTAGTGCTCGTTTCGTCGCCTTTCTTCGCGCACGGTTTTACCTGCTTTTTTTTTCTCTCAGCTTAGCCTTGGAAACCGTAGCAAAACTAGCGTTGGCGAAGCTTGCACTTCCAACCTACACGATCTTGTCCAGAGTTTGCCCACGCAACAGAAGCTTTGCAAAATCATGAAACGATCCTACGATCCTAACACACTAGATATATCGCGAAATTTCAAGCCTTGTTCAGCGATGAACAAAGAATAGAGTACAATTTCAGTTGCTTGTTCTTATGAGGATCTTATTTATTATCATGTTTGTTTAATTTCGTAGCTGTAAAATGAACTTGGTTATAAATTCAGTTAACTTGTGCACTTTTGCTTTGTTAATGATCGAAATTGATCTTGACAAATAAATTACGGATGTTGGTGCATTTTGAAAAATTCAAGAGTGAAAAAATTCATGTAATGTACGAAATAGAGTAATACTTATTACAACACTGATTTGAAAAATGATTCAAATTTTTATTTGACTTTTATTTTTATTAATAACAGCAATTTTCAAACATTTTATAAAGTAAGAGAATAAATTTATATATTGAGACTATAATTAGACTATAGAGACTTAACTATAATTTTAAAAAAGATAGAATTAAAACCGAAACAATAAAAATTAAATTTAAACAAAGAATTGAAACGAACAAATGAAAATAAAACAGAAATAGAAACAAAAACAATCGCTGATATTTAATTTTTTTTTATTATCTTCCTTTTGTTTCGTCAAATATCTCAACCAGTCGTTTACTTTGTTACCAGATCTCTTCTTCTGTGATTTTCCATTTGTCCAGCTTTTCACAATTTTTTGTTTTAATGTATCTAGTACTCTTTTGCATAGGTCGTATTTTTGTACTTCAATTTATCACTTTTGAATATTTTGAAAGTATTGATCGCCATGGCTAGATAGGTACGCTTTTTTTTTTTACAAAATTTTATGTAATTATTCTTTTGTTGAGGCTACAAATTTCATTAATGCAAGTTAAAATAAAATTGATATAATTGCTATTCTATTTTGTGATATTTATAAAAAAAGTAAATTAGAAAGAATTATCAGAAATATTTTATATTTACGTATAAATTAACTGGAAGCTCACCATTGGGCATTTTGTTTCAAATAAAGTACATATTTCAGTGTTAGAGAATTAATAAAATATTATTAGTTTCATATAAAACACTTAAATACTTATATAACGTTTAAATATTTATTTATTTTTATAAAAATAATATTCTATACTGCAATGAAGAAATATATATCTTATTTTTATAAAAATATTTTTAATATAATATTGTATTTTGTATTTCCAAAATAAGTATTTTTACTAAATATTTTCATTTTTCAAATTTTTGTATTTCCAATTTGTATATTAAATATATAATATATATATAATATATTTTTAATTATTCAAATTTTTGTATTTCCAAAATAAATATTTTTACTAAATATTTCATATCATATAAATATAACAAAAATCTAGAGAATTTGAACCCTTAGAATTTCCATGGGGGAAATTAGCATTGGTTTACATTTTAGTTAAAATTTCATTTTACGGTTGAAATTTGTTGGCGACTAATTCTCTTTGTCTTATCTGTATACTACGGTAATAGTATTATATTTATGTATATGCGTGTCTCTTATTGAACTTTATCCAGTACAAAATTGGTGATATTGTACTCGTCGCCATTGCCAGCTGTTATGGGATTCTGTGCACACTTAATCTTCAATCTGATCACGAATTATTCGTAAGATACATGTTATAACATACATATAAAGATACGTGCACTAAGCTATTTTCATAATAATATTCAGTTTATAGCTGAGGAAAGTAGTTTCTAAATGGCGCAGCTATCTCTGCAAGATACTAAAACTTTTATATTTCACAGTATGCTGAGTCGATTGTAATATTTTAACGTATCATGATTCTTGAAAGTATTTCAACATTTATTTTCAAAAATTTTTATCTATATATTGCATTACTGTATATTATATACATTATTGTATATTATATAGAGTTTAACAGTATTTTTTTGTTGGTCAAAATTAAAAAAAAACATTAAGAAAGAAAAAGATAAATGGATAAGCTGGATTGTATAATCATACTTTTTATATAAATAATGCATGTATGGACTATTTCGTCATTTTATGTAAAAGAATGAATTAGAATAACACGATCGATAATTGATGAATTTAAAAAACATTTTAAATTTAGTTTTATGGAATTATGAAACGCAATAATTTTTATCTAAAGCTATAGTTCCATTTTAGTCTCATTTACTTATTATACATACCATTATAATCTATACTCTACTATTTATATTCCATATTATTCACTATCAAATAAATCATTAAAAAATATTATAACACAAAAACAAGAAATAAAATTTAGCCAATAGAAATGAAGCTTCCTTTTTTTCAAATTAAAATCTTTAAACTAGATTTACTCAATTTCAGATTATTGAGAGTTGGCAGCTTTTTGCGTAATTTCGTCCAGTTGAATACAGGATGACTCCAAGAAAAAAAATAAATCGAAAAAAAGGAATAAAATTTTTTTATTTAAAATTTCGTTTTCGAGAAAATCGTTAGAAAATTTGTCATGTGTGTGTACTTGAATTTAGATAACTGAGCTGGACTAATTTTATTTGTTTCTCTAAAGTAGTTTAGAAAGTTCATACTTTCACTCATATTTGCTTATCTGAATAATAAAAAATTGCCTAATTAAATACGCGTACATTGTTTTCGAAGTATGCAGTTTCTGTATTAATTAGAGAATAATCAGAATATGTTATAACGCAAGAATGGCAATGACTTCTAAATATCAGCAAACATCAGCAAGAAAAATACTGGTCTACATGTTATGTAGTCGTTAAAGTAATCCTATGTAACTTTCACTGAAGAATTTTGTATTTATTGTAAAAATTTTTTATCAAAATACTTTGAATATGAAATCATTATTAACCATCCATAACAACATTTTATTTATAATAATTTTGAGTCACAATTATGTTTTAAATAACAACATTTATTTTTATATATTTATTACATATATTTATTATATATTTATCTATCAATGAGCTATTTTTAATATAATTTTTTAATATGCTTTTAATATGTCTTTAGAAATTGTTCTTGAATTTCATATTATATATAACTCTAATCTGTAATAATTGACTCTTTTTTATAACCAAACAAAATTTTAGTTATAGACGATTGATTAAATATTACACTATTTTTAGAAGAAAAAAAAAAGGAGACTATTACTTTAAAAACTGAATATTATCATTTTTGTAGAATGATATTTTATGTCCCTTTCATTTTCTAGCAGAACAATATTCTACATCATTTTTATTTTCTAGCAGAACAATATTCTACATCAATTTCATATTCTTGTAGAAGAATATTCTCATCCTTTTCTGTTGTAAATATCTTGGAATTTCGAGATGCGCATAAAAGTCAGACGATGCGAAAATAAAAATATCAAACATAGATGTCGCGCGTCTTCATCTCGTGTTATTCTACTAAAAAGAAAAATTTTTTTATTGCAGTAACATTCCGTTGTATCTTCATTCATTATTTCTCCGAATGTTACCTTCATATTTAGAAATTTTCGAAGAATGTAATTTTTATCTCGCGAAGTCATTTGCATTTTCTATAAATCCTATTATTTTATATAACAATACTTACAATTTTATCTTTTTATATTATTGAAATAATAAATCTCTGTTATTGCATTTTTACGAAATACATATCAATTTAAATGTTTGTACTTAATAATCAATTTATACAATTATACAATTTACATAATTATAATTTTGTTGAATAATTACAAGATATTGTTGATAAGCTTTCTAAGATACAGAAATTCTCATTTATAATATGCAATTACAAATTAAATTTATAATTTGATGAACAAAGATTTCAGTCATTAATTTATACACTTTGATAAACATCGTATATATGTATTTTCGCAATCAAATGCCCTTGATAATTGACATAATTAAACAATATTGATAAAAAGACATACACATATAAGGATTTATCTTTCTGAATATAATAACATTATTTTCTCGCTCAAGTTTATCAAGGAAAATAATATTTATAAAGAATGAACTTACAATGTTTACGTAAAATATTACAATATTTAATAAATGTCACAAATATCTATTTAATTATATTCTTCATTTTTTTAATTATCAAGTAACTTTCTTAAATTCCTGAAGTAAGTATAACCATCAGTAAAAATCTGCATAATTTTTTTTAAGTATATTAATTTATTTTTAGATAAACGTCTATAAGCGTTTTTAAATTATCGAATTAATATCAATTAATCAATATAATAATAATACAATATATTATATATATATTATAGTTATAATATAATATAGTAATAATAAATATAAAGTAATATTAATTATCGAATTGATACAAAGTACATACTTTCTTATTCTAATGTCTTTTATTCTTTTGCACTGTGATCCACCTTCGGAAACTCATTTTTATACATATGTCTAAACTTATCTGAAGTTGAAGAAACAGAATTGCAATCCCCGAAAGTGTATTCTTTAGTGGTCACGAGTTAACATTTCGATCGGATGTTATGTTTTTGCTTGCAATTGGAAAACTTTCATCCTCGACGAGCATGCGCGAAATCTCGGGACAAAGGACGACAGAATTGCGACGACGACAGGAAGTCGAACGTTTGTTTGATTGAAACGATAGCGTCCTGGCAAAAAAGCTCTTTCCGTCAACCCTTCTCATCCATGTCTTTTTTCTTCACTTTCTTGTTTCTTCGTCTCCTCTTTCCTGTTTCCGCTGAATTGGCTAACAGAGGAAGAGGGGCAGCTGCACTCGTATAAACAACACGAGACAGAGCTCTTCAACTTTTTTTTTTTTTTTTTTTTTTTTTTTTAAGGGATAAATATTTCTCAGCGTTGAATTTTTGGGAAAATTCTGGAATTCTAAGGATGAAATTCGAAAGATTTAAGTAGTAAATATAAAAGCATTGAAAATTGTGCTATATTTTGTTATTTCAAATAATAAATTATTAATAACTTGGAATAAAATAATTAGTAACGTAATACAATGAGGCTTCCTTTATCCAAATTTTTATTTTACGAATATATTAATATCTAATCATGTTACTGCGATAACATGTTTGTTAATAAGTGACGATTTTCTTGTTATTAATAGACAATACAACATTCGAATGTTGAAATATTCGACAAATTCTATTCACTGATGTATGTTATGTATGTGTATAGGAATTTCATTTGTCAGTTATCACTAGTGCAATAAAAAGTTAAGTCTTCAAATAGTTTCTATGAGTTTACATAAAAATTATTTTTAAATATTCGATTCCTTATTCCTCAGAATTTAACATAAGAAATCTTTTGTATAACATATGGGATTTATTGATAAAATTTAAAAATTTATTGATAAAATATAAAATTATGTATCATTCATTAACTAGAAAAAATATTTCATGTAAAACTAATCTGTTTTGATAAGAACATTGCAAATGCTTGTAAATGACACTAAATAATAAAATTTTATTTAAATTATTTAATAAATTAATCAAACTAAATTAATTTTGGTTTAGACTTGATTAAATTAAACTAAAAAAATTTAATTTAAATAATCTTAATTGAAATGTAATGTAAAGATCGAGTGCCGTCTTGATGTGCTTCGTGCAACTAATGGCACACATATAGATGTGTGTTAAATAAGGCAGAAAACACTTAAATATTTTATATTACGTTTCATTTTATAATAATTTCCACTTATCTGTCTTTTCATTTGCCTTTGTAATAAATTTTTGAAACTGTAAAGATACTTTACGGACACTCTGTATTTCTATCAGAAAGAGTAGATTTTTCAATATCTTTATCGTATCGTTTATCATGGTTTTAAACATGGGCGCAATCTGCGTTAAAGCGGGCACCTTTTATGATTTTCATGATGCCTTTTGCAGATTGAATCGTACTTTCGAATTACTTCTTTTAGAAATTATTAAAATGGATGTTGGCACTCTCGTCACAGCTCTCTTGAATGTGCGTCTATGCGTCTCTTCGGTGTACCATCATCGACCGAACGTACATCTTGACACGAATCCGTATGAAAGAGCCGGCAAGTTAAAGCTTGCTCTAAAGAAAAGAACATTTTGTCAGTTTCGAAATTATTGAAGCAGACATCCGCTTTTATTTTATTTGTAGCACATTTGCCATTTTTTTTCTTTCTTTAATGTTTAAATTTTCTTTCTTTCGTTGAAATATTTAAGAAACAAGATATTCCGAGTTTTTTAAAGTAAATCCTCCTAATACCTTTAACTAATACCTTTTTGAAGTAAATATGAAGTGTAATTTTTATTTGCGTATTTGATATCAAATAACATATGAAATGTGCAAATAATAATAACAAGTGAACTCTGAAATATTTGAAACATCAAAACTTAAGACTTTTTAAATAAATTCTCGTTTAATTATATGAAAATATATATTTAAATATAGTTCTTATTTGCACATTGTATTATTATTATATCATCCATTATTATTATTATTTATATTTAAATATAAGTAAAATAATATAAATAAATTAATAGTAAATATAACTAAAATAATATAAATAAATTAATAGTAAATAATAATAATAATGATATATCACGCTTGACATGAGCTCTTAGAAATATACAATTATAAAATTTTGTATGAAAATAAATAAAGTACACAATTCATTAATCAATATAAAAATAAGAGTTAAAGAGGTTTTTAATAAATTATTATTTAATTGCGAAATTTGAAACTATTTTAAAATTATTTAATTACGTAATTTGAATAGATTCGCTTAAAAATTGTAAAAAATAATAAATAAAAATATTTACACAGTTGTGAAATTGTTTTTGACATTTGTGAAATTATTTTTATTTATTTTGTATTCTTCTGTCACAGCACCAATTCTGTTTATACTTGAAATATGTTTATTCTATTATACTTTTCATTTTTATTATAACGTTTTTTTTTCAAGAATAAAACTTTATTTCCATGGAGTTCGGTGTTAATATGATACGTGGTAATATTTAAAGAGTATAGAAAGTGTAAACTTTAAATACTCTCTACAAATGTAGCACAAAATAATAAACCTCATTCTCTTCTGTTTAAATAACACATTTATTTTTTTACATTTAAAGATTCATGTACAGTAGGTCATGGTACATCTCTTTTGTTAGTATGTTGCATAAATATATGATAACTAATATAGTCATTCACTCAATTTCACTCAATTGTAAATAAATTTAAAAATGTGATAATAAATGTGTAATATTCAACAAAAATATTTTATTACTCTTTTTGGTCAAATATATGAAAAGTTTAGGAGCTAATCAGTATAAGTTATTTCTTGTTAAAAACAGTTTGTGAAAATATCTGTTAATTGTCTTCTATTGGTGAAAGAGTTTAGTTATTATAAATCATAACAATATTACAACTAAACTGTTTCATTGAATGATTACTTTGATAACAAAAAAATGTTCATACTGCTTCTGAATCTTTCATGTGTAATTATTTCACTTAATGTGCATAACTATTTTTGCAATCTTAATAATGCTTGAATTACCTAATATATCCTAGAGAAAATGCGAGTTTTCAGATTTTTAACTCATAATTAGATATATTGTATCCTTACGAAAAAACGCGATTTTCGAGTTATTATTATAAAAATGTAGGTACAAACAATCTTTGATCAATTATGAGAATTTGACTCAGAAAAGAATTATGTTGCTCTTCCTGATTCATATGACACTTTATAAATACCTTTTATTATAAATTTTGTCTTAACTATCATCAATCAACTATCATCAACAAATGTATGTTAATAAGATGAGAAGTGTATACTTTTATGTAGTGTAGTGTATACTTTTATTGAAGTAAATACCTTTTATTATGAATTTTGTCTTAACTATCATCAATCAACTATTATCAACAAATGTATGTTAATAAGATGAGAAGTGTATACTTTCAACTGCGTTATTTCTTTAGTTAATAAAATAATATCTAATCCTGCTCAAAGTTAGTTTTTCGTTTCTTTCAAAAAACATACTTTTTCGAGTTATCATTTTCTTTGTGATATGTAAATAATAAATATTTCAGTAATTTTAAAAGATTATTTAATTTTAACTTTCAAGATTATTTTAATTTTAGCTTTTTTATTTAATTTTAACATTGACTCTTACACAATTATTATAAGAAATTAATAGTGAAAAATTCTAAACATAATTAAATAATAGAAAATGTATAAAAAAGTATGAAATAATTGAAAAAGACAAATATCGAATGTAAATTGGGAGGAGGTTAAAATTAAAATAAAGCTGAGCTTAAGGATTAAAGATGTAATATTGTGAAATCCTAAATAAAAAAATTAACAGAGTCTAAAATAATTTAAATTATTCTAAAGCTTCATAAATTAATTTTAAAAAGAATCTAAAATTAGTTAAGATTGTTAATAAATATCTAGAAAACAATCTATTTATTAAATCTAATTTATTAAATCTAAGAAATAAGAGAAATATAAGTAAATCTAAGTAAATGTTGAAAAATATTGTAACACAGTTTTAAAAAATATTTGAGAAATATCCCGAAAAAAATAATAAAATTCCTTTCAAAAAATTTCAACCTACTATTTAAAAACTCAAACATATTACGAACTAAATTTTTGTTATTAACAAAAAGTGGAAGGAAAGAAGCAAAAAAGAGAAATAATCCAGTAGCTACCCTTGTTGTAAGCTTCGTTTTGTCCCAAAATACTCTACATAATGATCGCTCGCCAGAAACATCTTCAACTTGAGAAACGTTCTCCAATGGTCCAAAGTTCGATCGAGTCCAACAGAACTTAACCTCTTACGCTGGCAACTGGCGTTTGCGGACCATAACGAGTGACCGAACCGTATAGAATTATTCGTCGTTTTCTTTTTCTTTTGAACTCGTCGGTATGACATCACTGGATAGAAATTATTAAGAAATAATAAACTTATCGTTTGTTTCGCCTGGGTTACATTTAAATATACTTGAAACTGAGTAAATGTTGCAATTTGAGGCAAAAAAATTCTCATCGTGCGTGGCACGTCATTCCAGCGCAAGAGATTAACGATGCGACGCGACATATTTTTATCGTCATCTTTTCGTCGTAGAGATCATTGAACCGAAACCAGCGTCTCGTTAGAATCGATCGAGCCTAATTCTCTCTCTCTCTCTTTCTATTGCATGCGCAATGCCATGCTCGATGTCGTATGATAACTAGTTGTTAACGATGACACGGCTTCTTTTTATAGATGGGCGTAAACGTCGCGCGCATGCACGCGTGCCCATTTTCTCCGTGTTAATGTTTCTATACGACACACGTGCACAAGTGCATTCGTGACTAGGATCAAGTCCAATATGTGCTTACGAATTCTAGTTAAGTTCATCGGGTTTCGAATACTGTTTGAAAGTAAAAATGTTTCGACGAGTAAATTTTCAATGTATTCATTTTATACGAGTTGATTCCGAAGCCTAGAATCGAAACTTAGATTTGTAAGATTCGAAACCTATTCGAAGTATTTACTATTCAAATCTTGAAAATTACAAATCTACAAAAACGAAGATCAAATCAGAATTTGGCGTAATCTGATTTATGATTATCGATTATCAAATAATCAGTTACTGATTAATGAATAAAGGAAGCAATCAAAATCATTATAATCGAAGGTTATGATTGATTTAATAATCATTAATCATAAAATGATTACACGTTTGATTATGATTGTATCAGTGATTTACTTTTACTTATTATTTGTATTGTTTTGCATTGTGCGCAGTTCTACATTTTATGAGGATTTGTTGCAAATATTCAATAAATTTTCTAAGTAATTGAAAGTTCATATTGTATAATTCTTCAGTTGTATTGGCACGATCTCTTCCATATGACTTGATGAAGATGGACTTTGATAAAATTGTACTTTTACAAATTTCTCATACGCACTCATTCTTATATCAAAGATATATCATAAAATTATAAATTATTATAAATTCAATGATATTATTATTCAGCAAAAAATACGTGTAAATATTCTGTCTTCTTGGTTTAAATAATCTTGGTATATACTATTGAATCTACTCTTTAAAGCAAACAGTTGTCAATAATAACATTTTTAATTACATCGAATAGCACAACTATAAGTTTGAATGTGATATGGCAATTTGAAGAAATAACACATTACAAATGCTAATGAAATACAAGTCAATTACTTAATAATTTAAAAATTATTAATTGCAAATTACGAAAGTTAATCAAGATTACTGATTTGCTTTAACAATGATTAATTGGTTATGATTACTGTGATTACATTTTAGCAGTTTTCGAATAATAGTTGAAAGTAATAGTATTTACATTTAAATAGTTCATGTACACTTAAAACGTAAGTACTCATAAGTAATTCAGTTCTTATAAAATTCGAAACTTTCACAAATAGTTCGAATGTTGAAAATTAAAATTGTCAATGATCCTTTTCTTAAGACTAGGAAATATAACACAAACATGACTTTTATATATACTTCTAAATTGGATCGAATATTAATGGCTAGAGATAGAATCGATTATCCTTAAGTAGGTAAAGTAAGTTCGAACCTTATGGAATCGATTGGACACGTAAATAATACGGCTTAAGTCATTTAAAGGATTTGTTTTTTTTTTTAATTCTCACAGATTTTTTTTTCAATTCTTACTCAGTGATCAGATTGACGGCGGTTTTCTGCTTTGAAATCTCTAAAAGGTTCGAATCTACTTGTGAAGTAGCCGTAGTAAGTAAGTAGTGAATCCATCTCTGTCCGCCAGAATTCAAATCTAATTTGACAAGTATTGTTTTCATTTCCAAAAATATTTATAAAATATTCGAAACTACTTCATTGAGACTCCACTCTATTTGAAAACATTAGGTTGTTCAAACAAGAATTTAATTGAAACGACACTTCATCCTTTTTACTCTCCGATTGTTGCTCCGCTTGATTATTATTTGTTCTTTTCATTAAAAAAATCCTCGATCGATGGATTCGTTTGACGACGACTCGTGATGCGAATATTTATTCGAGCTGATTATGCTGATCGTTATTCCACTCGACGACCGTGCCTATAGATGAAGTGATTGTGTAACGAAACTACTGAGGCTCTTGTTTAAAGAACGCGTTGGCCAACGTCGCCAACTCAAGGATTTCTTTTTATTCCTCTCCCCGTGTTTCTCGCTTCATAGGCTCTACCTCGCCAAGATTCAAGGATCGTCCGTTTGCTTTTTGTCCCGTTACATTTTTCATTCGCGCGCGAAATTACGCTGTCAATTTTTGCACTGGGATTCGACGTTAAAGATTCAAACGAGACGAAAATATCCTTGAACGGAATAGCTGGTGAAAAGAATCCGATTTTGGTCGAAAATACCTACGTACATGGTTTTATTAATCTTGAATTGCTATTGTTTACCAGGATTGGACGAATCATTGAACTGAAAGCGAAGAAATGACAATTTGAAATTATTTTCTATTGACTTATTATTTTTATTTATTTATTTATTATTTTTATTATTTATTTATTATTTTTATTATTTTTATTAATAACATCACGAAAGATAATTTTATCTTGTCCCTAAATCAAATAACCTTTTATGAGTTAATTCATTGAAATAAAACAACTAGCCAATGTTTATATAATTTTATATTATAAATTTATATAATTTTATATTATAAATTTATATAATTTTATATTATAAATTTATATAATTTTATATCTTTATCAACATAATTCTATATAGGTATTCTATTTCCAGTACGCCTGTTACGTATAGCTATTATACAAGGTATCCTAAATTTAAATAAACAAACTGTGAAAATTTAATTTACAGACAAAAAAATTGTTTTATATTAAAATTGTAAAAAATATTGTATGCATAGCATAGATAGATAAATAGAAATGATTTTACATGAACTAGTGCAGAAAACGACAGTTTTATTGAAAGTTGAAACTTACAATAGTAAAACTTTTAGTTTCAATATTTACAATTCTATTATTCACCAATCAAGCTCAAAGACAGTACTTCGAAATGAAAAAAATAGAAAAGAATTATCTAATGGCTTTATTAAATGATCATTTTTCATTGTATTGTTACAGTTTACGTTATTATGATTAATAATGTGAAATGATTATTACATGATCTGCAGCAATAATACAGTCAACTACTGTATTGTAATGAAAAATGCGTCACGTATTTCATTCATGTAATATTTGTTTATATAGTCTAGAGTATAATTGTATCAATGAAAAATTGTTGATATTTTGATCTGATATAATTTCATTAAAAAAAAAAGTCATAACGATCCAATGGTCTTACTTAAGTACGTTAACAATTTTAAGTTTTTTTTTTTTTCAGAAATGACTTTGCATCATGTAGCAAGGATATTTTTTTTCGAAAATTATAAAAATTCAAATATGTGTACAAACATTAAAAATTTTTTTTCGTGTCTGGATCTACCATCGTTTTAAAAATCGAAACCTTCATAACAATCTCTTAAACTTGTGCGATTTTTTTCACTATTTTATTTAATATTGAATATTATATTATCAATGTTTCAAGTTCAATAAAGTGGTAAAAAAAAAAGAATCATATAGCAAATTTTAAGTTTTAAAGATAAAATTTCAATCTTCAAGACTATAGTGGAGTTATGAAAAAATTTTTTGTCTTTACACGCGTTTGAATTTTCGAGAAAAATATATCTGTACTTTCCCAAGAGCTATATATGTAAAATCAAAATAAATCTTCGAAAAGAAAAATAAATTTTGTATAAATATTCGAAAAAAAACTAATCTTGGAAAGTCCATATAGTGAAATATGAAACAAAAACATTGCTTTGCAATATTGCTATTCTGAAAATAAATCATAGAATTGAAGAAAGAATATGGAGAGAAGTGAGAACTTTAAAATCGAGTTTATATTTGGAAAATTTAGATTATTTTAAAAGAATAGTAAAATAATTATTTTGCTTTGTGCATTATTTATAATCTGTTATATAAAAATGTCTTGCTTCATAGAAAATCTATTACAATTAATTAAAATAATTACATTTTGAAATAACAAGCGTATTAATGAATTGCATATTTTATTTTAATTTTTTAATAAATAATATTTAATAATATAAAATAATATTTAATATTTAATTTTAATGTCTAATTTTTATTACTAGGTATATTCTTATCAAATAAATAATAGTTTAAAACAAATTTTCTAATTTTGTAATATATTAATATCGTAAAAAGATAATAAATACATATTTTTAACACTAAAACTATCAAAGTGGATAAAATTTATAATTTTTGTTAGAAATTTTGGTGATTTATATGATTTTTCGTAAAATGCATGGATACAAGGTTTTGCTCCATTGTATTCCAAAGTTTTTTTCTTTTACTTTGACATCTGTGATGGAAATTTTATGTTTTAATTGACGATAGTTCTAGTGTAAAAATCATTAATTCATATATTTTAAAAATATTTCTGGGTTACTACAGATTAAACAAATATCCAGATATTCGTGAGCAATAACGCAGATGTATCACTTTTTATTCAACTTATATAACAAGTTACGTCTCTTGAATACTAATTACAAATAGAGAGAAGACCGTGGCAACACAATTTCTGCAAAACTGTGAAACGTTTAACCTTGTTTCTAAGAAATAAAAGATTTTTTTCATGCCATAAGCGTGTAAAAAAAGTACAACCACCGATTCCTCTACGTTTATTGCACGTATTACCTTTTGCAATTTCACACCATCACGTCTTGGTAATCGAAATTTTTTGCTACTGCGATATCTTCTGCGAATTTCCTTGAAATTTTACGGTCGGTGATGTACACTTTCACGGTTTATTTAGTAGATTCCTCATTTCGGATTAAATTGATAATCCCTCGGAGATTACTCACATCGTATTAGATTGCACCACACCTTCCTCGTTTATATTCATTGCACATTGGAAATAATGCTTATCGTAGCAACAAATTATATATTGTTGGTTATAAATACATATCGCACGCTCGTGACAAAAGTGACATAACTCAGAAAATGCTATTTCCGAATTATTATTGTGAAAATGTTACAGAGGCACTCCTTGATTAGTTATAAAAATTTTATTTGGTTGTCTTCATAAAGTAAAGAGCAATTATGTTGTTTGCTTTTGATTCATGTACAGTATTTTTTAAATGTCTTTTTATTATGAATTTTATCTTAACCATCACTATAACCGATCATCGTTTGATTAACAAAATAGTGTCTAATTATTTACTTATTTATTTATTCATTTCGTTCACAGAATAAACCAAAAAGATATGGACAAAAAAAATACGAATAGAATTAACAACAAAAATGCAACAGAAAAAATAAAAAATAAAAAAATTAAACTAAAACAAAACGAAACGAATATAAAAAAAGAGTAACAGTAATATAAATATATAGCATAGTATTAGTATTAATAATAATTATGATAAACAATAATATATTAATTCTATACTGAAAGAAAACGAATAGCCATACTTTTAATTATCTCACTGATAGAGACTTAAAAATTAATATCAAAACTCTAGGATGGTAATTAAAACATAATCAATTATGTTCAAAAAGTTTTCCTTTTCCTGGGAAACATACTTTGTTGAGTTGTCACTTTCGTTACAAGTGTGCGATGCATCTTATTGATTTTGCGAAAATATTGAAAAAGACGTACAGATTAGGTATGATAAAATATAATATAATACATAAATAAATTAATTTATCAAAATAGATTTTTAAATTTTAAATTAACAATTTTTATAATAAATACATATATTATAATAATATAAAATTACTTTCTCGTATTGTTTTTTTTTACATACATTACATCTTATACTTAATGTTATTACAAACATTGTGCATGGTTTACATAATACGTAATATGACGCGAAGCAAATTGTATTATATAAGATTTGTCATTTATAGATTTACTAACTGTTTCAAATCTTTACATTCAAATTTTAACACAAATGTTAAAATTGGATCCAAAGTAAAGATATATTTTTAAATTATTTTTACAATTCATATCTACAGCTTAAGAGTTTCAAAAATTTACATTTATGCATTCATTGAACTGTAAAATACAGAATATATATATATATTTATGACGAAGAAATGAAAACGAAAATATTTATGTCATTACAAAAGAAGATATTACTAATGAAAAGAATTTTAAACGTATATGTCTCAGAAGTGAAAGCATGTGACATATGGCGTTTTTCAGTACAGATATAGTATATAAATCAATTTTTCTATTTTGGAATTCTATGCATATATTATATTTAATATTTTATAAGATTTAAAAGATCAAAGCGACCAATTCATTGTTTCTCTCAGAAAATGTTGTAAATTTAAATTATATAAATTTAAAAGTAGAAGATTTTTCATTACATTTCTCAATTATTTATTATCTAAAGTTTTGTTAGTCTTCTCTTTGAAAGAGAAATGAAAAAATTTGTATCAGATCAGAGATTTCGATTATCAATTCAACTTATTAAGATTTAATTTACATATAGAGTATTAATATTGAATCGAACATCGAAATTTTGGCTACTAATATTAAGAGAAAATATCTCTTTTGTATTATTATGTTATATTAACGAACTCCAGTCAAAATGATCGTCACAGGATTTTTTTCAGTAAAATGCACGCCTTTAAATCCCATTTAGTTATTTATTTCTTAACATTAATAGCAGCCGAAATAATTTAGATGTTCGACTTGAAATCAACACTCTGTATATAGGGATTTTTTTTTTTCTTTTGAACAAGATTGCTTTGTCCATTATCCTTTCGTCATTAATTACTGGAAAAATTAAGTTAATTGACTACTACCAGAACATACATTTAATCAAGCGTAATGGAATATTGTGTCAGTAATATCGTGAAATAGCTATCACAAAATAAAAACAACGATGCTTTGTGTAATTAATTGTGTCACCTCTGCGTTATTTGACGGAGTACAGAATTGAATAATGAATCGATACCTTTTAAAACGGACTGTAATAAGATTAGAAGTGATTTAACTTTTCAACGGCTAATGTTACGTTGACTTAAAGTTTCATTCATAGTTTTTGTATAATCGATTTACTTTATTTAATTTTGTTTTTTATTTAATATTGCGATTATGTAAGAGATCAGAGCTTATTCAATACTTTTTTTATACAAGAATAAGGACATTTATCTACTATTTTGTCATCGTAAAATTTTTGCCTTTTATAAATTGTCTGTTATTTCCATTTTTTGTTTGTACCTTTTGTATATAATGTGTATGTCATTTGATTGAAGATGCATTTAAGATTTCATTACACAATAACGTTGTAAATGTGACATAGAATCAATATTTCGCGAGTTGAAAAATTGAAAATTAAAATTTTTAATTATATTATTTTATTATTAATTTTATTGTTAATTATAATTAACAATAAATTAATTTATAATTTATAAGTATTATTAATTTTATTGTTAATTTTAGTATATTGCTAGTTACTTTTAACTGATTATAATATTTCAAGTTTTTAAATTTTTCGCTTTGAATGTGATATAAATAAAAAAATATTAATTTTTTTTAAATAAAAAGAACACGTATACATAAACACGTATGTGTAAATACATATTACACATACGTGTAAACACGTATTACATATTATTTTATTTATGTAATACGTTATTTTTATTTTCGTTTAGTTTATGAACATAAAAAACCTAAAAAAATTTTCTCTTACTGATAATTCTGCTGTGATATCATTGATACTCTACGTTGATGTGATCTCTACACACGTGTGAAGACTTGAGACAAAGAACTATCTTCGCTATCCTACATCATAGAAGATACTTCATCTATGATACATATCTATTTATACATATAGAAATACTTATTTTAGCAGATGAAACCGGAATACAACACAAGATTATAAATTAATTTTCGAGATTATAAATTTATGTAATACGTATGATATGTCTTCATAAATAAAAACACTTATTATTCCTAGTTATATTTCTATGTTTTATATTATTATTCAAAATAAATTTTTAAAACTGTTTATTATTCAAAAATAAAATAATTTCTCTATAAAATATAAACATAAAATTCTTTTTCTATTTTTTTATATTATTTAGTAAATTGTGAATATTTATACACCTTTTGGGATATAAATTTACAGAATGCATATAATATATAAAAAAAAATATATATATATATAAAATATTCAGTATACAATATTTACTACCAACAAATTTCTATATGGATTGCGTTTCTTTGGTTACATTTGTAAAATATAGAAACGTACGCGGTCTAATTTACTCTTCGTTGAAATGCAAAACGTGTATTGAATGCGTAATTAAACGATGCTTTTACAATTCCGTGACAATAAAAAAGGATATTGTGCTAGCAATTTATGGTCATCGATAGTTGATAATGGCTACGACGACATCGTTTTTGCAAAAAGGAGCACAAGAAACTTCTTCGTTCTACATTGCATTTACATAGCAAAGACTGCCACTACTACTTCGCACGACCACTCCTAACTCTGCAGGCCTCCGAGTTTCTGCATTTCCCGTTCTTTCTTGAAATTACTGGCGAAGTTGATCGAGTGTGCCAGAAATATCGTCTACCGGCGATTATCTGGTAGACAGTAAACGGAGACTCGTCATCGTTATGCAGCAGAAATTCTATCTTGGAATGATTGAAATGAAATTACTGCGTGATTTCGTACGAGGTGATAAAGACCTATCGCATTTTTTCCTAATTTTTTCGGAATGATTTTTTGCAGCTAGAGTACAATATTTCTTCACGTAAAATTTTATTTGAGAATAAGAAAATGGTATTCAAGTGATTAATTTTCTCTTTGAATATTTGTCTTTAACCTTTTGCTTAAAATGACTTGTTCGAGATGTCATGGGTTTCAATGAGTATCAAACTTACTCTCGAGGTCTTAGAAACGTCATGCGATTTTTGAAGCTATTCTTCACATTTTCTTTTCTTCTTGCACAAATTTCTTTTCTACTTGTGATGGTATTTTTTGATTATTAGTTTTTAATACAATAATGATATAGTATATATTTTTTTATATATCAATCATCAATGTATCAATTTTTTTTTATTCTGAACACAAAAGTATTACTTTTCTATCTGAAAATATTTAGAGTAATATTAAGAAAACATTATGATATTTGTATCTTTCAAAACAAGAAGTCAGTTTATTTTATAAAGCATTTCCAAGAATATTCTAATACAGTTTGATTTTTGTATCCAGATAATTTATTTATTTTCCACATTGTTTTATATCTTCCAAGTCTTAATTTCTTAGTAATTTAAAGATAGAAGATTATCCTTTATATATGTATTTTTATTTTTTATATTTGTATTTTATATATGTATTTTTATTATTTTATATTTTATATTTTATATTATTCTCTAGCAATGTCATACACTTTAAGCGTACAAAAATAATCATAAATGTTATCTCCAATATGTTCTTCTGAAGTGAGAATATTTCACGATGTTTGCCTTCACCGCTTCAAATTTGTCCCGAGGGACGACAATATATTCAATATTGTGGTTGTCAGAGATTTGGTAGGTCCTTTTCAATGTACATATTTCAACATCTTTCTAAAACTTTTATACAGCGGTTCGGTTGTCTGACCTGTTTTTACTACCTTTCATGTAGTTCATGTAGGTTAAAATTAAAACTTATCTCTTTGTAATTATCAGCTTCGCCATTCATTCATTATATTCATCTTTTTGAAGATTTAATTCATTTGGTTTGACAAATCTACTACTGATCATTGAGATTCGCTTAATTAAAGCGAACTGCAACTGGAACGTAATATGATTTCACCAGTTATAAAATTAATTATACTTTAGTTTGTTGGCCTGACTGCTGATCTTTTGTGAATGCATTTGATGATAACACATATTTAATAAAAACGAATAAAGAAAAAATAAATAATTTAATATATCTAATAATTTAAATGATGAATTTCTATTTTAACTATTCTAAATATTTCCAGATATTATAATAGTACAAGTATATATACATAAAAATATTTATACGTACATATGTACAACTCTCATCTAACTAGAGGTACTTGTAAAATAAATTAATTTTTGCATATGGAACCTTTTATACAGCTTATTTTTTCACATGGAGTCATCAATTACATAACACTGTATAATAAATGAACTGCGGATGTTTATGTAAATTCATATCTTCATGAATATAATTATTACCTAAGTGGATCTTACAAACTTTACTAAATATTGTATACATTTTTATGTCATATGCAATAAATAATCGAAATGCTCTTACTGAAATAAAATACTATTTGAAAATTTATTTTATTTAAACATATGCAACTTATAAACTCAAATAAATTTCAAATAATATTTCATGATCATGAAAATAAATGATCATCTGAAACTGTGTGAAACTGAAAAATAATCTCTACAAATGCATAAAATACTGTCTAAAATAGTCTAATAGTAAATATAAATAAAATAAAATAAAAATAAATATCTTCAACTTACAATTAGTAATGTATCAGAAGCCAGGAGTGAAAAATAATGACCTAAATAGTGAAAAGCCAATTTTCTTCGAACCATCTTCTCCCATTGCTTTTCGAATAAAAACAACGATTTACCTCTGTTTTGGGATTTTCATGAGAGACCTGAAGCAAAAGATGTTTTCCTGTGTATACAGTACACGAAATGGGCATAAGGCGCCATTCAGGGTCGTCTATTACGAAGGATGACTACTGTATAACTAACAATACCTGTGCTGGTCGATAACAATGATTGGCCGGACTTCGTTGACCCCTTTAACTTGTTCACATTCCCGAGCCTCGCCCAATGTTATAAATCGACGCTCTTCCTCACCCAAAATACTTGTATAGTTGGTGATGACGCAATCGTCGACCCTGTTATCATAATTAAACCCGACATTGCAAATGGACATTTTATATTCTTGCTATTTCCTCAAGTTCTTTTAAATGGATTAAGATGTTTTGGAATTACAATTTAAAAATTATTCAATAATTTGCGAAACTTCGTAGGTATTTCAATTTTGGTGTAACATTGAAGATTTAAATATCTTTTTATTTTATTTTAATATTTTAATATTAAATATTTATTATTATTAAAATATTAAAATATTAAATTAAAATATTAAATATTTATTATTAATAAAGTATTAAAATATTAAATTAAAGTATTAAAATATTAAACTAAAATATTAAATATTTATTATTATTAAAATATTAAATATTTATTATTATTAAAATATTAAAATATTAAATTAAAATATAAATATTTAATATTAATATTTTATGTAGTTTTCTATATAGCATAATTGGATATTGTATAATGCATAGTTTAATATCATAAATTTACGGAATGTTTATATATATCTTGATAAAGTTGCTTTCTTTGATTTCTATTGATTAACATTAAAACTACCAACAACTAAAATGTAAAACGTTCATTCGAAAAATTAAGATTCAATAAACGGGGAAAAGTTTCTAATGCAATAAAGAATAAAAATCTTTACAAAAAATCAAATTTGATCAAAAACAATGAAGATGTTGAAGATGTTAATGCTTATTGGACCATCCTGTATGAATTATTTGTGACAAGTTAATAAAAACGATGTTCTATTGTATATAAATATAAACTGTCCGTAATAATTAGTAATATAAAATCAATTATTGTATAAAAATATCTTAATTTCTATTATGTGAACGAAAAATCAAGAGTAGAAAAGAGAATCGGTGAGTTATAATTAAAACTGTTTATTCCTCAGGTTCATATAAATAGAGTTTCATTGTAAATATTGAAAAATTCAGCGTATCAGCATTTAAACATAGCAAATTTCTATAATTTTAAAATCCACGTTGATTAATAAATAAAAACATTCACTTTGCGTAACATATTATAATTTTATTAAACAATCAACTTTAAATTTTCTATACTTTTTTCTTTCAGTTTGACTAAAATTATGCATGAAAATTATGCAACCTTGTTCTACGTTCCGGAAGCAGTGCTATCAATTGCATGTCATAGCGAATATATTGCTCCTTGAAATAAATCGACGAATTATGCGACATTCTCGATTGTTGCTTGGTTGCAAGAGATTGAAAATATCGCTCTTCGTTAAAAGTGATTTGTTTGTCGAACTAGAGACGTTAGGATAGTCTTCAATTTTAGGAAAAGGTGTGATGCTTGAATATTTTACTATACAATAAGGAGTGAAGAAGCGTCTCGAGTGGCTGGTAAAGTGCCTTATCTTATTGTTAGGAGGTGCAAAGGTATAAAAGTGCGATGAAAGCCCACTTCCTACTGGATAGGCATTGAATTTTAGATACTCATCAGAAAGATATTTATAACATTATATAAATATAGTGTTTTAAATAATGTAAACATTCTTAGTCATATTAAGCTCTAATATAAGAATATAATGTGTCAAATTTAATGTAATAACATTAATGTAATAATGTATAGTATAATTATTGCAAATATTTCTATAGACATTTCTATAAATATTTATTTATAATTTTAATCTTTTAATCTTTTTTTATCTATTTGTTTAATTAATTGATAAACACTAAGTTTAATTAAATTTTAATTAATAATTATTTACTTATTGTAACAATCAAACTTATAATGCACATATATGATTTTTTTATTCGGAATGATTTATTGAACACACTAGTATTCGGTTTTCCTCGCACATAACTAAAGAGTAGGTACATATTTTTGTCTCAATACTGAAACAAAATCGTCTTTTCGTCGATTAAAAAAGAAAACGAAGCAGGATTTCCATATTCCAACATTCATTTAAATTCACGAGACGTTAATTTTCGTTGAGAAATATCCAGAAATTCAGAAGTCGCTTAATGGTGTAGTACAAAAAGGAATTCTAAGCGTTTTTACTGCTGTGAATGCTGATTGCAGTTTTCTTTTATTACAGTTTTTCGCAAAGGATAGAGCTATGCAAATAGATACCGGAATTAATCTCACAGATATCAAAGAGATTTCAACAGAGCCAGTTCTACCATACTTGAATTTGTCTGGAGATACTGTTTTAAGTTATTCATTTTAAGAAGATGATTCTATTGATCTTTAACAATTTTATTTAACATTTGGATTTTCACTAATGTATTATGGGAGCTTAAATTTTCGATGATTAGAGTTTAAAAAAAGAAAGAAACTACTAGAAACTACTAGAAATTGTTTTTCAACATTCTCCTGTTTTGTTCTCCGGTATCTTTTCTTTTTTTTTAAATTAATTAGAGATCAATCTGGAGGATGAAATAAAATTTACAAATATCTAATCAATGTGATTTTCGGATATTTTTGCAATTCTTACACTCAGTCCCTGAGATATACTAACGACAAAATAAAATAAAATTAACTAATTATTATTTTAAACAAAAAAAGAATTGTAATATATAAATTGATATATCTAATTATATTTCTACTACTAATATACTAAATACTACTTCTATAATATTAAAAATATGTGGAATTAAAGGTTAAGATGATTCAATATAAAAAAACTGCAATAAAGATATAAAACACATAGTGATAAGTTTTATAGGTATAACAAGCTAGTTTGTAATCGTAATAAAATTGTGATAAAAGAAGCAGATGTTAAATAATGATAACGAAAGATATTGAATTAAGTATTTATAATTGTGTTGATCATTTTTAAAATAAGATAGTAACATGTGTGATGATGATGCAACAGAGTGATAAACATCTGCTTATTCAATCGGATACTTTATTGCTATATTTATTATTTAATAAGAATAGTGACATTTTGATTTTCGTTTACAAAGTCTTTCTTTACATTTTTTATTTTATTTTAAAAGTCCTTCATTTTTTTATTTATATAATATTTTTCGCCCTATTGCTGCTCATAAAATATTTTACAGTATTTCTATAGAAATCCGTGAAATATCCAAAAATATACAGTGGACAAAAGCCTCTTATACTATTGGCAGAGATCAAAATAAATCGTAGCATATTGTAGTAATATATTTGAAACTTTACATCGAACTTATAACTCACATTCGTACTTATAACTCACAATCAGTAGATTCAAATCAATTTACTACATATAAAATTTTATAAAATGTGTTACATTAACAAAATTTTTGACTTGAATTTCAATTTTTATTAATATTTTTATTCTTTTACGAAAAATCGTTCTATCAATTCGTCGTGTTTGCACAAGATATTTTTAAAGCGAATAAAATTCCAATTTTATCTAATGTTTGATATATTTCTGCGAAATTTTTTTTACTATTAATTTTTATTTTATTTTATATTGTTTTATTATTAATTTTTATTTTATTTTATTTCTTACTATTAATTTTATTTTATTTTATTTTTTACTATTAATTTTTATGTATCTTTTACAACAATACAATATACAATACAATTATAATACAATAAAAGCTTTAATAAATTTATGAACGTTCCTGTTGTTATTGTTGCAGGCCAAACAACGTGCCTCCGTAAAATGGCTCTTGTCGAAGGCGTACAATAACCGAGTGCCAGAAAACCTTCGTGAGCCGTATTATGTCGATAATGAGGTATGTACCTAATTTCAATTTTTTTATATATACCACAATCAATGTTATATTCGAAATTCTTATTAATGCCAATTTGAATTTTGACAAAAAAAAAAAAAAAAAATAAATAAATAATTTGCGAATAATTTGCGTCGAATGAAGCTTAAATTCAATTGTTTTTGCTTTATATATTAATAACAAACTGATTGCATATTCTTAAGTAAATTCATATTTTTCAGAAAATATAATTTGTAAAAATAGAAACTTTATTGATAATTGTTGAAATATTATAAAATGCACTAGACTTACTATTCACATTATGTATGTCCTGGGCAATTTTACCATTTTAAATCTTCTATAAATGCATAAAAATCTGGCAGTTTAATAATTCAATATTCCAAGTATAATTGAACAATAAATGGAAGTGATAACATAAATAATACGAGAAGGAAAATAGAAATGAGCGAAAATTAGAAACGATCTCATAGATGATCTCTACTTGATGATCAATAAAAATGAATAATTCTACAATAGTGAAATAATAAATTCTTAAATAGTTGAAAAATAGTAACGAATAATAAATAAATTACATTGAAGATTAATTATCAAAAATTTCAGATATAACTTCTCAAATTAGTCTAAAATTAGGATTCTCCAACTAACGTAGATTGCGGATTTTTATGAATTTATCAGAAATTTAAGAAAAAAAATGTGCATAGTACATGAAAACATTTAAAATGTCGAAAATATAGGTGATGCCTGAAAGGAAGTAAGTCTACGTGAAAGAGCAAGTCGAAAAGAAAAAACAGAATTTCTTCGTTGAAAGCTTCATTTTTGAGAAATTTTTATTAAGTATACTTGAACTTGACTAAACGAGAATAATTGATAGGAGTATACTCTATCTGCAAAAGTAAATAAAAAATGTAGAATAAAATGTTTCCTTTCAAGACTTTTCATTTTAAAGAAAACAAACTTTAAACAATTTTAATTAAAAATTAATTTGGTAGGTATGTATTTGAAATTGAATTTTCCCAGAGACAAAGGGTATTATGAAAAAATTGTATTTTATATTCTTGACTTATTTTCGTAGGTAAAATAACTTTCTGTTAATTACTCATTTTTGACCAATCCAGAATCAACTGAATTTAAATATATTTTTTCAAACTCAAATGTAAATTTCTCGAATACGAAGTTTTGAACGAAGAAATTTTACTCTTTCTTTTCAACTTATTTTTTTCATGTAAAATCACCTTCTTTCTTAATAAATTTTCTGGTTGTACCCGTATAATATCTATTATAATATTTTATATGTAAAAACAAACTTCTGCCTAAATTCTACTGTTTAAATCATTTTCACAGAAATGAATTTGCATAAAAATCTGCTGTCTAAGCATAATAAATGATGATTCCTCTCTTAGAGGAATGTAAACTAGAACTTCCACTGAAAGTTTCTTTCCAATTTTACTACAGACAGCTTAAACTCGCTTAGTTTGAGTTTCATTACGTTTACAAGAACTCTCGACAAGGAACATTCAATTCAACAGTAATATTGTGAGTGCAGCATTAAAGTACCAATCGTATGCACTAACAATGGTAGACATAATGGCAATTGTTCAAGAAGTCTGTTCGATTACTTGGTTCTTAAAGTGCCCTCAATTAAATTCTAATTTCTTTAAAAGTGCAGCGTTTTCCTTCACGTTTGAAAGCTTTCCAATGGCTACGTTTTCGGTTTCCTCTCTTGTGCTAGTAACTGGTTCGCGGGCCATAATGAGTGACCAAACCGTATAAAATAATTCTTTTCGAATTCATCCGTTTGTCACTGGATAGAAATTACTAGGAAGTAATAAATTTATTATTTGTTTTGCCTGGATTATATTTCAATATAACCTAAAACTGAGAAAATATTAACGTGAAAACAAGATTTTTGTAGCACAAATCACTATTTCGTAACGAGGGAAGCCGTGGCCATATCGTGAAAGGCATGCACAAAATTATTAGGTTTATTCGGTAGACGCTAATAAAATTCTGTGGAAAGCATTCTGTCATCGAACTTCGATAATGAGCGCGGAGATCTCAGAAAACTTTCTTTCGTTGAAATATTTCTTTTCGCTATATTTTTTTTTCTTTTTTTTCATCTAACTCCTATGATTTTAATCAAATTTGAAGAAACTGAAATATTTATGACATAACGATATATATCGGTTTTTTTGCAAATTGTAGAATATAAGACGTTATATGAGAAAATTTTCATCTTATCACTTCTTACCCTGTTATATTATAAAAACTAGGAATTCTCTATCTAAAATTAAAATCTAAATTAAAATCTAAATTACAAGAAATTCCTAAGTTTAGTATTAATCCTTGGAACTGCAGAGTAGTGAGATTATTTTAAACTCTGTTAAAACTGTACAAATATCTATATATTAAGGGGCATTAGTATTCTTTATTTATTTGATATTTATTATATTGTTATAAATTTTTACATAATTTTATTACGATAACCAGAGCCCCTGTAATTCGAAAACTTTTAAAACGAGAATTTTCTTCAGGTTTCTTTCATTTATAAAAATCACTACCCAAAATATAAACTTTCATTAATTCGAATTATTTGTCGTATATATGTGCAACTTGAATACAAAAAAATGTCTGTTATTTGCAAGTGAAAGTTTAGCTCTATATGTAAAAGAATTGATTCAATACATCATTCACTGTTTTGGACAAGCACAATTCGCAGTAAAAGATTGAAGGAACAACATAAAGAATTCTTTTGTTTTTCAGTCTCTTCTCCGTATTATAAATTCTAATAATCTTATAAATTTTGTAAATATTATTGAATAAAATAAATTCTTAATTAACGTCGTGGTTTAAATTTTCGTTTATTAAATGTTTATATAAGTTGAAATTTCCATATTAACTTTTAATAAACTCTTTTTCCTTTCCCCTTGGAAAAGAAAATAATAATAAACTTTTTTTCCTTTCTATTCGCAAAAAAATACTTTTTATGTATTTAATTTCTAGTTATAATGATTTGAAGAAATTTTTAATGATAAATATTCAAATAATTCTTTTTAATTGCTAGTTCTGGTACAAATTTTATGAATAAATATATTCTACGTTTCTAGTTTTATATATTTTTATATCATCTCAGTGAATTCTTTAGAATTGTTAATCAGTATTATATCACATGTTCATTTTATTCTGCTATGACAAAGTATAATTTTTAATTCTCTAATTTATATAAAATATTATATACGTAATCTAATATAATATATAATAAAAATGTTACAAATTTCGACCTTCTAAGCATTTTTAACATTTATTTAAAACTGAATCATTTTTTTCATCTGAAAAAATTGGTATAATTACTCTGAAAAGCAATAATCTTTGTTAATCTTTTAATTCTCTAATTTGTATAAAATATTATATACGTAATCTAATATAATATATAATAAAAATGTTACAAATTTCGACCTTCTAAGCATTTTTAACATTTATTTAAAACTGAATCATTTTTTTCATCTGAAAAAATTGGTATAATTACTCTGAAAAGCAATAATCTTTGTTAACAGCGAAGATTTTTAATTTATAATATTATAATATTTCATAAAAGTTCGTTTAAAGAAAAAAAAAACGTAAAAAGATGCATTTTAGGTTATTAAAAAAAGTGTTCTTAATTTCCTTAGTTATAGCGGGAAAAGATTTAAAAAACATCACATTATTCGCTTTTTTTATATATCTGAAAAATATTTTAGTGGTCAAAAAAAAATATATATATATATAAATAATATTTATAAATAAAATTAGCAATGTTTCTATTGTAAATTACAATTATTACTGATAAGTTGCACTTAATAATACACATAAAACGAGGAAACGACGAAGCAGGGACGAAATTCCCCTAAAGGATATTACTCTAATATGATATACAATTTTATTACATTACAAATAAATTTGCAAATTGTAAATAAATCGACACGAATCTTTCATGATCTCATCACCGAAAGGCGAGGTTTAATCTACATTATTTTATAGAAAATAAAAAAAATTCAAAGTAATTACTTCTTGCGTTATAAAAATAAACAAACCCATATCAATTGTTATACTATTATCTCGCAACCACGTCTTACGTTTCACGTGCAACCAGTGCGTGAAAGCCTCGGTTGTGTCGTGGTTGATCCATTTAAGCCAATCGAATTACTTTGCGATCGTCCGCACTCGACCTCTTTTTCCGCATCCAGTTAATCATGAAACTACCGTGACGAATGTTCGCATACCTTTCTTTCGTATCGTGTCAATCCCAGGATGTATTTAATCAAGGACCATCGCCCTTTCACAAAGCGGAATCAATTGGTTAACCATCGACGTTCGAAATTTACGACTGAGAAAATGTTGTTCAAAGTGTATCGATGCCGTCAGGTGAGATGTTTGAAAGAAAAATGGAATTAGAATGTCTAAAAAAAAAATCTATGGTAAATTTCTAGTTTAAATTTCTAGTTTTCCAATTTTCGCTATTTTATTATCGTTTCTATAATAAGAGGTTTATTTTATCATTTAAAACAAGATATTAATCGAAGGAAGCACAAAAAAGTGTTTTTTATTTTTTTTTTGTAAAAAAGCATTTTTCTAAAAAAAAATTTATAATGAGCAAAAACTAAACTAGACTGCTAAACTAGAAATTTACCAAAACTGTAAATAACTGTTGTATAAAAGCTTCAATTAAAACAATTTTAATTCCAAAAAATTAAATAATAATGATTAATTAAATAATAACTAATATTGCTAACCATACCTGAAAATAAGGAAATCAATTAAAAATATAAATGCAACTAAATTTTTCTTATTTAACAAAAAAAATTTTGTCTTATGAAGAAAAAGAATAAATGAAATAAAAAACTACATTTAGTATTTATAAATTTATAAATTTATTTCACTATATGTTGCTTTATTGTAAAACCTCTAATTCAACATTAAAAAATTAAACAATCTTTGAGTAATATTATCACTTAGTTCGCGAAAATAGCGAAGTCAATTAAAAACATAAATACAGTTGAATTCTTTTTCTTAACAACAGAAATATTTTGTCTTGTTAAAGAAATAGATTAAATGAAATTAAAAGGTACGGTTAGTATTGAACTTGTTAATTAAAATAATAATTATTTTATATTATCGAGGCGTTACACGTATTGCAAACTTATTTGATCGTTTTGTATAAAATAAAATAAAAATATTTTCATGTAAATAATAAGTTAAAAATACATAAAAAGATTCCAAACTAAAAATCATTCATTTTACAAGAAAGAGTTGTTTTATTGTTTTGATGTCGATTAAAATTAGAACTCTTCTCATCGCGATGACAACTTTTAACAGATTAGGAAAAGAGCAGAATTTTAAAAAATTTTTTCGCAGCGTAATTCAATATGAATTGAATATTTTATTTATCATTTTTACGAATGTTTAGTTAATTCTTAAATTTTATGAATCGTTTGTGAGACCGTTCTAAATTTTTATTTATTTTTATTTTACTCCCTGCGTTATTTAATATTGAATATTTTAATGCATTTGTTACTGCTCAATTACAGTTAGATTTCTTTACTATTACTGTGTAAGAACAATTAAATTTGATGTTTATTCGGAACTATATATATAATAATGCTATAAATATTAGCGATTTGTGAAATCTTCTCTACACATTAAGTGTTTAAGATTCCAGCTTATGTTGTTTTCCAATTCCAATTCTAATGTTTGTTTTATGTTTGTATGTAAGTTATAATCAGTCTACACATATATCTGTTAAATTTTTAATATTTCGAAAAATATATGTATTTGAAACGTTTTGTAGACATTAGCTTATTTATCAGTTACTGTTATACAAATCTTGAAGAAATAGCGAAGTTTCTTATACTTATTTAATGGAAAATAAAAATAAATTGAAACAAAAAAAATCACGAAGTCTAATATACAATTATTTGAATATTTTATAGTGTGGGAAATTATTATATATTATTATATTATATTATATTATATATTATTATAATTGTAATCAAAGTAAGGTTTATTCATCTTGCTGTATATATCTTTTAAACAAACATGAGAAATATTTACAATACTCTAGAATTTGTTTACTTTAACTACTTAATTAGAATCAACAAAGTGTCTAAGACATTCGTTTTAAATATTTGAAATTTAATAGATATATGTAATTCTTGATTTCATTCCTCTAATTTCATAAATGCAATCGACTATCTAGATCATGATGAAACTGCCTTTCAGTTTCAGCAGAACAATCTGCACGATTTTCTAATTGTCTGTGCTTGTCACAACAGAAAAATATTGTTAACGAAAGTTTATCTGCATCGAATGAGTATCATAAAATAACAAGAAATATTTTCTAGATAATTTCCTTTCAAATACGATGGAAGCAATAATATATCCTGTGCAACCTATGATGTATAGTAAAAACAGAGATACATTGAAGAAAAACTATTTATTTGGAAGAAATTATATACAAAAACTTAGTTGCAAAAAAATATCTAATAAAAGCAAATGTACATACCCAAATTTAAATTAAAATTTCATTCTCTACTGCAGCGATTCTCAATTAGTTATTATCAGTTATGTGAGAAGCAGTTGGATAGTATTTATTTACATGCATAATTTATGTTACATATTATATGTACACTGTAGAAATTTTACCATCGAAAAATTTATTTTCAATATTAATGTAAATATATAGTTGCCTTAATTCGAAGTAATTATATTGAGGATCGGTCAAATGTGTAGATCTAATTAAGTATGTAAGCCTCGAATTCCTGTATTTTTCAGATTTTTTTTTCTTGGTAATGCGGAAAATTTTTAATTTTAACACGCATTTGCAATTGCTCGCGGAATATAGAATTTATAGAAATATTTTATGAACACAATTATGTGTGTTATGTAGAACATTTTGAAATTTCATTATGAAAGAGGAATGAGAGTTAATACAAATGCATATTTCGCAAATATCATCATTATTCAGTCGTCCATTATATTAAAAAAGTTTAAATGTTGTGTAAAATTATACTCAAAACATACCATTTGTTTAATATGATTGTTCACGCTGTATATTGATATTTTATTAAATAAATCTTGTAACTTCTACGCACATTTTTAGATTGCTTTAAAATTTTACCAATATAATCATAATAGTCATCCTTCATTACACTATTAATGAAATCTCAACATATTTTGTACAATATGCATTTATATACATATAAATATTTATATACATACTTATATAAAAATTCCTTTATTCAAGTCATAAGTTATTATAAAATGAATTAGGTTAAAATTAGATTAAATTAAAAATATTAAATATTTAGTATTTATTACTATAAATTAAGAAATACAGTATTCAGATAGATAATTAACGATAGAATACAAAATGAAATTTATAGAAGTATAATATATTTTGGAAGAATTCATTCATTCATATTTGATGATATAAGAAACATTAGGTTTTACGATTTCAATTGTGTATTCTATTAATTATATAATTTCGTGCAGAATTGCTTCAACAGTATAATCAATTGATAAAACAGAATGCTGTAAACTTTCTGATTCTCCTGTAGATCTTTGTTCAAATATTATCAGTGTATTTTAGAAAGGAAAATAGCATTAAAATAAATTGCGGATATTTATATGATTTTGAAGTTTTATGAATTAAAGAAATGATATTGGAATAGAAATTCGTTTCATCTACTAAATATTATAATAAGATTTGTACTTTGTATATTTTATACATTTTGCATATTATAAGCATTCTGTAGATTTTCGGAATCTTAAATTTTCAAAAATGCACAAAATTCCGCAGTCTAGTTATAAAGAGTTCATAAGTATTTTATTAAAAAATTTTAATAAAGGTGTGCAATTTGAAGGAATATTCTTTCTTTTATTCAGTACAAAATAAGATATTACACGAGATGAGACAATGAAATGATTGCAGAAACGCCAAATTTGCATTAACAAACACTTTATGTTCCTTATTTTTATTATAACTTTTTAATAAAGCATTTTTATTTATTCATTGTGGTTTTATTTTTTGTTGTAAAACAAAAGAAGCATAGATATTGTTAGGTGGTTTAAAAAGGTGTATTATAAAGTTTATAAAAAATTGTTTAGAATGTTATGTACAATTAAGAGTTTAGATAAGTTTTTATATAGAATGAACAACGAACCATAAAGCGAAATCATGATATTTTAAATTAGATAATTCAATGTTTGAGACTAAAATATTTTTAATCGAATACAAAGAACTTCTTTTTATAAAAAAATATATTCGTTTGTGATATATATATATCATATAATTATATAAGATGAGTCCATGTAATTTTCTTCCGAAATAACAGTACATAAAAAAAGAACTATCGCCTAATGAATTCGAAAGTAGTTTTCAAAAACACTTTTATGCGTTTTACAATATATTCTTTTTTTTCAATTTGTATTAAAAAATGCAATTGTATCATCAATTATTGAATAATGTTAGGAAGAATAATATATGAAAAGAAATATGCCAAACATTTTGTATTATTGCAAAGTCAAACAAATTGATAATTTATTATAATTTGTACAGTTTTTTAAATAAAATTTCTTTCAGTTTTTGAAAAATTAATAGAACAACGGAATATGTATAATATAAGAATATTTTAATTATTTCTCTAAAGTAATGAATAAACTCCTTTCTAGATGTTAATATTAACAAAATACATTCAATCCACGATTTTCTTTGTTCTAAGATAATAAATTCATTTACAATAGATCTTCTTCTTCTATTCTTTTTTAATGTCACATCGACAGCGAGGTCATTAATGATGACGGTGCCATTAGATATGTGTGTAGTATGTTTTTGAAATATTTTAATACTCTTTGTATGTCATTTTGAGAAGTCAGATTTATGTTTGCGTTGATTCCGTATTTCTGTCTTTGGGTTTCTGTGGTGTGGCAGTATGTGGGTTATTGTTAATTGATGATTATTGCAATGAGTGCAGGTGGATGGTGTAGTTTTTTTGATTTTGTATTCATGTGTCAGCTTGGTATGACCTGTTCTTAGGCGTGTGACAATTATTCCTTCTTTCCTGTTGTTAATGTTTGGTGTTTGTTGGTGAAAATCTTGGATACTTTTGTGTAGTTAGGTGCTTTTAGTTGTTTAGTGCATGTATTGTTTCCATTCATTTTTTGCTACTTTTTTGCAATGGATTATTTGGTCGTCACAGGGGATTGGAAGATGGTTGCGATTGTTAGTAAGTGAGGGAACTGTAGCTTCTTTTGCTGCTGCGTCGGCTTTTTCATTTCCTTCTATTCCTTGATGAACTGGAATCCAGATGACTGTGGCGTTTGTGTTAGGTTGGTTGTGGTTTAGTTCCACTAGGCTTCCAGGATGGCATAAGTTTTGGCTGTGAAGATGGATGATGAAGACGAGAGATTTTGTGCTTTTTTTTTTCTTTTTCTGTGATAATGGCGTATCCAGCTCCAGTGCCCGTTTTTAATCCATCAGTGTAAATCTTGCTGTGTTGAGCGTAGTTGTTATTTACTTCTAGGAATCGAGTCCTGTGGTCAGTTGAACTGAGGATTTTTTTGGGGAATTCGGCAAGACTGGTGTTTGTTGGGAATGCTTCTATTGTCCATGGAGGGATTTGTGGTGGTTTACGTTTGCTGGTGTGGTGAATTCTGAGAGTGGTAGATTGGAGGATTTTGGTAAATCTGATATGAAAAGGGGAGGGAATTTTGGCTTTATAGCTGTATATTTATTGGAGAAGATATTGTTGTAGGAAGGGTTATTTGGATTTATTGGTTTTATTGCGTATTTAAGGGTTAGAAACTTTCTTCTGGTTTCAAGAGCCATTTCTTTGGCTTCGAATAGTAGGCTGTTTATGGGGCATGGCTATGGGAGATAGCTGAGTGGGAGATTGATTCTATAATTTTTTTGGTGAAGCAGGTAGGCTGAGTTATAAACGGTAGAGCCGTAATCTAGTTTGGATGTAAGTCTGTATGTGAGCGTTAATTAGATCCAAACTAGATTACGGCTCTACCGTTTATAATAACTAGAAGAGTGTCTTTATCCGCTCCTTAGTTATTATTCGAAAGGGTTTTTATAATGTTATATCTTTTTATACAGAACTCTTAAGGTTTTTAGATATGGCGCCCAAGATAATATTTTGTCGAAAATAAGGTCTAATATTTTGATGGTGTCTGTGAACTTTATTTCAAGATTACTCAGATATAGTTTAGGTGGGGGATTGACTTTGGGTTTCCTGGTGAATAGGATGCCTTGGGTTTTTTTTTGGGAGAAAATTTTAAGCCCGTTGTTTTTGACCAGTTTTCAAGGGTATTGATGGCTGTTTGTAAATGTTCGTTATTGAAGCTTATATTTTTCCCGCTTATATTTTACATGTGATTGTTATGTCATCCGTAAATAGCTGAGTTTTTAGTGGTGGCTTGAGATTGATGGTGATGTCGTTGATTCCTATTAAAAATAGTGTGGTGCTCATTACTGATCCTTGTGAGACTCCGTTTTTTATTATAACTGGTTGTGACAGAGATCCATTTGTTCTGACTTGGATTGGATAGGAAGTTGGTTATGAAAGATAGAAACTTTATGGATCCATATACAGTTGAAGATTTTATTCTTTATAGAACAGGTAATTTATTCCAGTTTTTGGGAGCATTTTTAGTAGTAAGTTGGGGATATTATCTGGTACTGGGGCGGAATTTTTTGTTGATGTAAGAATGGAGCTTATTTCTTTGAGTGTTAAAGGTGAGTTTATTGTAGGATGTGGTAAATTTATGTTATTTGAATTTTCTTGGAATTTTTTAGCTAATGTGTTAGCAATGTCATGGGCTTGAATTACGGTTCTACCATCATCAGATTCCAGGAATTGGATATTCGCAGAGGATTTGGATCCATTTATGTATTTGATTTTTTTCCATACTGCAGATGTTGGTGTTTGTAGATTTATTGATGATATGTAGGTTTTCCATGATTGTTTTTTATTTTTTTTAATTATTCTACGGAAGTTGGCGCGTTTCCTTTTGAACTCTGTTAGGTTTTCGTTTGTGGGATGTTTTTTTGCTCTATTGAAAGCGTGATGACTCTCTTGTATGGCGATTTTGCATTCTTCGCTCCACCACGATACCGGTCTTTTCCTGATTTTTTTACAGTCTGGGAATTCCAAAGGATTTGTCTGCGGCTGAGGTTATGATTTGTTGAAAATTGTTTTTTATTGTTTCGTTAATCCGGGCTGGGTCGAGTTCAGGTTTTGTTTCTTTCTCGGTGAGTTGAAGCATTATGTTTTCTTGGTATACTGGCCAGTTTGTTTTTTTTATATGCCATTTTGGTTAGAGATAATTTTGAGTTGTTGTGCTATTGTCTCCATAGGTGATTTTTATGGGAAAGTGGTCGCTGTCGTATAGTTCTTTTAAAGTAGTCCCATTTTAGATGTTGAGCTATCTGTGGACTGGAAAAGATTAGATCTATTTGCCGTGCTGAAGTGCGTTGGGGAACCTGTGTTCAGCAAGATTAAATCCTGGTTGTTAAGTAGATTTTCAATAGTTTTTCCTCTTCTGTCAAATTTGGTTGATCCCCAGTGATGGCTGTTAAAGTCTCCGGACAGGATCAATGGAGCTGGAAGTTGAGCTATTAAATCTTCAAGGTCTTGTAAATCAAGGGGAGGCTATTAGGAACGTAGATATTGCAGATGTGGATTCTTTTTGGAAATGAAATAGATACTGCGACGGCTTCTAAGTTTGAATTTAATGGGATTTCAGTAGAATCATATTTGTCCGAAATTACAATGGCCACTCCTCCGCTGGCGTAGTTTTCGTTTACCCGGTTTTTGACGAAGGTGTTGAAACGTTTTAGTGTAGGCTGGTGATTTTTTTTGAAATTTGTTTCTTGAAGGCAGATAATATCAGGGCTGAAATTATTTATGAGAATTTGGAGTTGTTCGTAACGGGTATAGTAACCGTTTATGTTTCACTGTATTATTGTTTTCATAATGTATTTGGAGGAGCTTTGGATTTGGATTTTGCTGCGATTACGGCTCTTATGAAAATTCGATGTCGGATTCAGATGAGCAGCTAAATGACGATTCAGGTATGTTAGTCGGTTTGGTGAGCTTTTTGCAGAGTCTTCAAGCGTTTGAACAAGGGTCGGAATATTATCGGTATAGTTTCTTGCGATTTCCAATGGGTGTGCTGATCCGAAAGTGTCTTGGAGTAGGAATAATTTAGCTGAGAGTGTGAAGGATTTTTTTTATTTATTATTTCTTTTGCTGGGGCTAACATTTCCTCTAGTTTGGCGGAATCGAAAACTGGAGAATGGGGAGGAAGTGGTTTTAGTTTGGTTATTGTGATTTTTTTTCTTATGTGGATTGATTGGTAAAGACATATGTCGTTTAAGCTAACATAGTCCGGTTTGTCGTCAGCTGATGATTGTGACAGTGGTCTTTTGGAACTGAAAAGGATTGGTGGTTGCTCTGTAATTTATTCGTTGTTTGTTTAGGATTGTCGATGTTTGTCTCGGTAGTGATGGGAATCTTCTTTACCAGCAGTTTGGAGGATTGAGTTGGTGTGGGAATCGTTGTATTTGTATTTGGGATTGTCGTATCGGTTATGTTTGAATTTTGGGTTTGCGGGCAACTTTCGCTAAGTGACCTTCTTGTTTACATCGAAAGCAGAGAAAGCTATCGATGGAGGTGAAAATATGATAAGATGTATCTTCAAAAGTTATTAGGAAGGTGGATGGGATTTTTCCAATGTCGTTGGGGTCAATGTATGCCTTCTGAAACTGAGGATATGGGTGTATTCCGGTTCCTGCTTTCAGGGTTGTTATTCTGGAGCATAGCTTGACGTTGTTTCTTTTGAAAATGTTTTCAAATTCTGAGTTGGGTATGACCGGGGCGACGTTTGATAGAATTACTCTTTGGGCCGGAGTTAACATTGGTCTTAAATTTAGCATATTGTTGTTGACCGTTATTGTTTTATGCAGATTTGTTAGGTGCAGCACACTTTCTTTTTTATCAAGATATGCGCAAATTCGATTGTTTGAGATTTACCTTCGATTTTGGAGATGTACCTTATTGATTTAGGGCCGATTAGTTTCCCTATTGCAAAGGCATAGTCTTGGAGGCTTATGTCGTCTATTGCGTGGATGATGATAACTTGGTCTTTTGTAGGTGATGCGTCAAGTTGTGCTGTGTGAGAATATGATTTTATGGAGTTGTTTGTTTCCGTTTGGTTAGAAAATTGGGAATCTCTGTACTCAAAGGTCCCCGCAGGTTGGTGTTGGTTAGTCGATGTATTCATTCCTGTGGTATTCTTTTGTGCTGTTGAGGTACGAAAATTTGCGTTTGTTTTCACTAATGCTAACACTATAATAATATGGATTGGAACTCATAAGCGAGACTGTATCGGACGTCCGTACGGTACGACGGCTAAACCGAGACTGAGATTTACAATAGATATTTCAGCTTGGAGTCACGATCTCTCCGGTATCGCTTAATTAACCGAAGAATTCCTTTTTCTTCTTTAGAATTCTTCCTTATGAACCATCTTCTATTTAACTAGTTGTGTCCTTCTCACACTTGAACTTTCGTCCGAATAATCAGTCGCTGAGTCTTAACTTTCCCTTTAAAGTCGAAGGTGTAATCCGACAGTGATTACAAGTCTCCGGAAGGAACAATAGATAATAGAAGGCTGAAAATAGTAGAAGGCTGTGGCTCATCTTCAACGAGTCGTTATCGTGTCGCGTTTTCCTTTACTTGTGCGAACGAAGCTCGAGCATCTGATAATTGATCGTTTCGATTGTTCTTGCGCTTTTTTCCTTTCCTATTGTTTCTTGCCGATTTTACAAATTCCTCCCGTTAAAATTAGTGAAATTAGTAAAATTGAACTAGTGAAAGATTTCGAATTATATAAATATGATTATATAAAAATAATTTATATAAATATAATTATATAATTATATAAATTTATATAAATACGAAGATGTCGAATTATATAAATACCAGTTATTATAAACCGGATATATTGTTTAATTTGTAGTAACTGAATTTGTACAAATGAATGATTAATTAATTACGTATGAAAAAAATTCATGAAACTTAGTTTATTTTTGGACAACGCAATTTGCTTTAAGATCGGAAATCTTTCTATTATTTTAGAAGAACTTTTTTAATCTGACTTGTAGTTCAGAAATTGAAGAATCTAGGAAAAGAAGTTTATTAAGAAACAAAATTCGGTAAATAATATAAATATTCATTTGGTATTAATTTTATCATAATATCCTGTTACTCATAGTAGTGAGTGTAAGAAGTGAAATGATTATGAAAAACAAAATTACAATATTCAGAATTTTGTAGTTAAAATTCGTTGTGTCAAATATAAACCAGTGTTCGAATATTGGAATGGTAGTATGTGTATGTTCAGGAACGTATTGATCTATATTTAGAAGAACCAGTTTCTGCGTGTTTTAAGAAATTTTCGATTGTATGACGCAGTTTTAAAAAAAATGCTTTTTTATATCGAGTGAAACAAGATTTACCAACTTACATCAAAAGTATGTGTACTTATAACTAATACGTATAATATAATTTTTAAAGAAAATAAAGTACTTATAAATAGTACGTATAATATAATTTTTAAAGTAAATTTTTTTCTAAAAACTTCCTAATTTTCATGATTGAGGAATTTACAGAACAGAAGACAAATGTTAACTGTAGGACTAAATTCAATAAATATGCATATCCGCGAATTATTAGTGAATTATATTAAAAGTTTGGAGTACGTTCATTACTATTGAAGCTACAGACACCAGATACTACTAATGCTATCAATAAAATCTCTGAACTCTATGGACTTAAATGATCGATAATTTTCACGCAAAATTTAATGAATGTTTTGAAAAAATTTATATATACACATACATATATTGATTAAAATTTCTTTTATTTGAAAAGCTGAGAATAAAATAATATTTTCACTTATTACGTAATTGAGGTAGTTATCAATTTGAAATTTTGTCAGTATTAAAATTTTATTTTAGATAATGAAATTCAAGATTTTAGATAATGAATTAAAGAAAAAGTCATTTCAATTAGCATGAGTTTTCGAGTTTAGATCTTTAGATACGGAGTTTTTTTACAGTATTTAAAAAATTGATTCAACATCGAATACTGTGTTCTTTATTTTATTAATTAATTTAATTTCATGTAATTAAACTACAGATTACGTATTTATGGAAATATATTAAAGACACAAAAATGTTGAGAACGCACAAAATATGCAAAAAATATATAAAATATTGGAAGTCGAATATTTATCATAACATTTAGCAATGTTCTTAAATTGTTTTTCTTTGATTAAAGAATACTATTCAATTATATAACTTTCATCTTTTCAATGTCATAAATCGTGATCATGCTTTTTCATAATGCTTCTCTTTCATTTTGTTTTGCAAACAAAACAGTTGCAATTAACGTCACGATTCTATTTCTAATTTCAAGTGAACAGCTAGCTTGCCCAACTTCCTCAAATTGCAAGTTTCTAGTATTTGTTCGAACTAATTTTCGCTGATATTCTGTTCGCAGGAATACTAATAACACTTCATATACATATAAGGAAAATGACATTTGTCACTAATAAAATTTAATTGTATTATTGGAGCTGTTCTCTCTAAAATTTTTTCAATCGATAACTGGTTTATTCTTTAATCATATACGATATATGTATTTAATCTAACACAAAAATAGTGTTGTAGAACTAAGTGAAGAATACGACATTTATATATATATATATTTTTTTTTTTTTCTTTTTTTTTGAATATATATAAAAGAAAATATTTCGAATATTCGAAAATATTTCGAATTTATGTAAAAGAAAGTTATATATATATTTCGAATGTTCTTAAAATTAGACTTTCGTATACAATAATTCTCTTCTGATACAATAAATCAGAATTGTTATTTTCATACATATTTATCATTCTCTTTTACTAGTGCATGATATTATTTAACTTCTTTCTATATTATTTACGTTTTATTATAGTTTTCAATAAATTATATTCTTACAAATGGTAAACGAGATGATGTACATCGTGTGATAAAAGCATTGTTTTTGGACCTACTAATCACACACGCCGGATTGAACGTGTTAATAAAATATGAAAATAATTTAGTAAGTTATGAACACTTAATAGATCCCGTTTGTTCTAGTGTTTATCTAAAATGTTATTTAACTAAATCATTAAAATGAATTCACTTCTAATTTATGATGTAATTATTGAATAATATTCTATAAATGGCAGTAACTAATGTAAATTATATCTGATCCAGATGTGTATAAGCTTTTTAGCTTTTACATATCTGTGTCATTTATTAAAAATTAATTAAATGAGAATAAAAACAAGAAGATATTATTATTATGAATTTTATTCAAAGATTTTATTTATTTATCACCATGTTTGAATATTTATTATAGAGCCAATATTATAGAGCTATAAAAATTGTAATGAAAATTATTATCCATATAACAAAAATGATAGAGCTACTGATCGAGCAATGAAAGTTATAAAATCCAATGTTATTATTAACACATTAATTGCTAATCAAATTTTATATTATTGTTGCATACTGTTAGTTCAACATGTGCAATACATATTTATTTATTATTTGAAGTTGTTTAAAAGATTTTATTATTGTTAAGTAAAGCTTTCAAGTAAAGTTACGGAGCCTTTAACTATACTTCTTGACTCGAAATGAACATAAACTGCTATTGCAAATTCTATTTCTAGTTTCATATTTACTGATATTATTTTCTTAAGACAAGTTCATTTTATTTGAACCTCACGTCATCGATTTCGCGTGAACTCAATTTATTAGTAGAAAGAAATTATAAATAAAATATTACAATAATCCAACGTTGATTTTTGATATGTTAATTAATTGTATGAAATAATTGTATTAACTCCGTTTTCTCCGCCATCCGTATTTTTCTTGTGTTTCTTTTTGTTTCCGTTATTATTGTTTCCGTTTCTGTTATTTCTCTTGTTTCTCTTTGTTTTACTGCCTCTGTTTCCTTTATACGCTGTGGTTTTTCACCTGGCCTGCTTCAAATTTATCGACTCAACGCCGCCGCCACGACGCGGCGTCAGCTATTCACAAGACTATATTTGTTTTCCCGATTTTCTAACAACGCCAGATGCAACGTTGACAGTTTACAGCTCAGAACGTCCTCTCTAAACCGCGCGTTTGAACGAAATTCCCTGTTTGTAGATTGGTCTACCCTGCGATTGGTTCTGCAGAAATTTACAGCGTCCTTGGTCGATGTTTATGAAGCGTTTATGAACCAACTGGTTTCCTCTTGGCTTCTTCATTTTTATTCACCACGGGAACCTCTTTGTTTGAGAAGTCATGATTTTAAATTGATTTCGAATGATTTTAAACAGTGGAGGTTAATTGGTGAACGAGTATAAATGTGCGTCAATGTGTTTATTTACTATGTAAATGTATTTATGCGGTAATTTATGCAATGTCCAAAAGATGATGTTTTACTATAGGTATGGGTTGGATAAAAATGATAAAAAAATTAAATATTCGTTGGAGAATGTACTGTTTAGAGTAATTTTAAATTTAAAGTTATGAAATATGTGTTTTGTGGCCATGAAATTATATTTCTTTCTTCATAAGCCGTTACCTTAGTATTTTAATTACACGATATTACGTTCCTTTCTTTCTTTTTTCTACATTTTTTTATTCTATGTTTTTAATCTTCACGAGAATTTTATTTTATTAGAGGGCAATGCTTTTATCCTTATAAGAAGGCAATATTTTAAAAAATGATCTAAATAATGTCTTTATTTAATTTTATTTTAATTTACTAATGATATTTAAGATTTCTTAGAAAATAGTATATTGCATATCACCAAGATTAATATTTTTAAAGTTGAATTTTCTGGTAAAACAACTTATCCAATTATTCTTTTCTTCTCTTCTTCTATTATAGGTCTTTATGTAGATATACTGTTTATAAATTCGATCGATCTATGGTAACAATAAATGAATTTTTTCGAAGTGTACGAATAGTTAATTAATGATTAAAAATTGTACTTGATAATTTATCATAAAATCACCAATCCATAAATATGTATATATATATATGGTATCACTATAAATCTATAAATTTATATTTAAATATTACTGCTTGTATAATTAATATTCGATATGTTTTCTAGCGATTTAAAAGATATTTGATTTTTAATGGAGAAATTAACGAGTCTAAAAATAAAAAGTTCATGAAATAATGAAATAATTCTATAAAGTCTCATGATTAGTAATATCAATTTTATTATTGAATATTCGCTTGAATTTAATCGCGTGATAATATTCCATTGTATATACGTAGATACGATGATTATAAAGAATAAAATCATTGTAGTAGTCAATAAGTATCCTTTATGTTAAAAATATACTTCTCTATTATAAATTCCACGAGACGTAGTCTATTCACTATTCTATGTCATACATTTGAAATAAATATACAAATCAATTTGTTCGAAATGTCGAAAATCGATTATTATGAAATTATTTATATAAAGAGATTGCATAATTCCAATAATTGACAAAACAGTATAATTCCTACGTAATACTTTCTACTTATTTTAGATCAATGACTTCCTCTCGTTTCGCCCGTTTTCAACAGACTTTAATCGATTTTTCGAGCCACTTTTTTATGGATCAAGAGCGGATTTAATTGGCCGTTTTATATGCAGCCAGTAGACTATTTAAGTGACTACGTAAGGAATTAATGTAGCGTAAATCATAGCGGTAATTATTTTTCTGATAAATAATATTGTTCTTTTCTCTTCTCAATGCAGAGTTTCGCAAAAGAAATTGAAAAATAATGAATATTTGATACTTAGATATATTTTACTTATGTTGTAAAGTTATTTGTTATTCATTTTTTATTTATTATTTGATGTTATCTCTTATTGAAATTTTCAATACTGTAATACTAATAAAACTATTAGTAGAATAAATAGATTTAAAAATTACATAATCTTCTTTTATAGTAATTATTTATATAATCCATCTATCTATATTGTAAATCTATCGTAAAATTGAGCATGAATAAAAATATGTTAAATACTAATAAGTTTGAAGTATTGATATCAATATAGTGATAAGTAATATATTTTTGTGCTTTTGTATAAGTAATATATAAAACTATCAATTATACTATTATATTTTTTCTACTTCTTAATAAATTATTTATTTAGCATTTAATGAAGAAAGCATTGGAACATTTATTAAAGAAAAAAGACACAATGAAAGACATAACACTACACATATATTAATAATTAAATAATATATTAATAATTATTAATATATTAATAATATTATAATTAAATAATATATTAATAAAATAATAATTATATTATAATAATAATTAAATATAGTATTAGGTATTTAATATTTCCCAATTTATGAAAATCGATTTAGTCAATAATACATTTAGTTCTATCTTTCATGTTATATGTTATTTTACATGTTAGAAATGTGGGACTTTGATGAAACTGTAAGAATGTTAGGTTTGTGTGAAGTTACTACCTCCACAAGAACCTCTGAAGTTACTAACTTCAATGACCAACGAAACATCAAACTCCGTTCTAATTTCATTTTTTTTAAAGATAAAATCGTAAAGAGGAAAACGAGTGTTCGCAATGATCTGGACTCGCTATTAATTGACAATTTAAATAGTCTAGATGTGAGATCTAGTTCCCGGAAATTTTGAAATCTAGTACGTTGTGCATTTATAATTGTCAAATATAATGATACTAAAATTTCTAAAATTTCTTAAATTGAAGAATGTCTATAATATTATATATTGGTACGATTTCAAATTGATACCCGTTTTCGAATTATTGTATTTCATTCTTTGTTTTACAAACAGATTTTCTGAGAAAGATTTTAATATAAAATTGAAGAGGGAATTACATATTAAGAGGCAATTACTTTATAATCTCGCATCAAACTCAAGAAATTAATATTGCACATCTTTCAGCCTAATAATCATTCTAACTATAATTAAGTTTATTAAATTCTATTCTACTTGTATCTACTTATTGTGTTATTCACATATATTCTGTTTTTGTGTTTTTTATTTTTTCATTTCTAAATTTTTATATTTCTAATACTATTAACTGTCGAAATTACATTGAATTAAATTTTTTTAAAATGTAGACAGTCGTTAACGATAGAAAAATGAAATTGCGTTCAACACAAAGCTAATATGAAGATTTTGAGAAATGTAAAGGTTTAAATCTTAATAGATGATTGGTATTGCAGGATCGTAAATGAATCGTAATAGCTTGATATAAATTATTTAATTCTAAAATATTTTATTGTAATTATTAATCAATATTAAATGGCATGGTATTATAATAAGTATGGATTAAAATCTTAAAATGGTGGAAATGGAGATGATTATGAATAAGAAAAATAAAAATTTGTGAATTATATAGAAAATTATTATTCATAAGTTAGATATTGAAAGATTTAATCCAGATTTTATGGCTTTTATCGTTTTACGTTGAAAAAACGACTTAAGTTTCCGTAATAGTATCGCTTTTTAAAGAACTTTCAGATTATCACTAATTAATATCATTTTTAAGAATAATGGATAAAATGTAAATTGGAATTTTCTATTCTTCTTTAAACTTATTTACCTTTTTGTTATTGCATTATTCCACAATATAAATATATTTAATTAATAAATTAAGTATTGTAATAATTTTGAATTGCTATTCTATCATAAAGGTTAACGATAGCTTATAAAATGATACAACAAATTATTCATATTCCTTTTACTTGCGTTCTCGATACTTTTTACGCGCGATACTTGATTAGTTCGATGCATATTACTTCGCGATCGTTCGGCGACAATAACCACGACCAGTGTATTTCCGTTACCGCGATACATCGTCTCGAGTTCTTCGCGTTTCCGCGCACCACACCGGAAATTACAGAATACTAATATTTGCTCGTCGCGTCGTGTCTGCCGGATATTCTTATGCGGTTGTGGCCAACCTGTGTACTACAGAATATTGTGTTTCAAACTGCTACTATGGCCAGATCTATTTTGACACAAATCTGATTTCCCCGGAGCCATTATTCTTTTCTGCGTCTCAGTTTCTTTTTTTTCATTCAAGACATTGCTATCTTTTTAGAAATATTTTTTAATATTTTTGTATTAAATGTAATATTATATTATATATTAAAAATATTTTTTAATATTTAATGAATTTTTTTGGAAGAGTGTAAGGTGGAATAATGGATTGTGTTGAAAATTTTAGGTTTAGTATTTTAATATTAACCGTGTTTGAACTGTCGAATTATTACGTAACGTAACCGAGGATTTTTTTTAAATTTTATTTTGAACATTACATATGTTTCTTTATATTCTATGTGATTTATATTCTTTATACTCTCGCGAAATTTACATTTTAAAATTTTGCATATACATATGTATGCACAAAAATCTACATCGTAATAATTACAGCGACGCTTAAAAGATTGTTCTCTTCACATTTGCGAAATAAATTGCAATTTCATAATAACTTTTCTGATTTATCTAGAAAATACATTCGACATCTATATATACTATGTGTACTCACCAAAAATTAGTAACATTAAAATGTGTACCTTTCGCAACAATTCAATTTCCATCCAAACATATCTCTCTGCGAATAGTAATAATGATAAAAATCGAAGTGTAATTTCAGGTGAGACATTCTGAGTGTTTCCTTAATTATAAATAACGAGTACGTATTTCACAATTCCGTTGGTATTCAAAGTTAATAAAATATTCTGCATTATATTAATTTTAATCTTTGTATAGGCTTTTTTATGTAATTTAATGAAATTACTTTTAAGACAAAACAAAATTAACAAAAAAGAAGTTAAATAGATTTAAATGATATATACCATAAATCTTTTTCATAAATAGTTATATTTAATTTTATATTTTAGTTATATTTAATTTTATATCATAATTTACAATTTCGTTCTTTTTTCAATGGATGTTCTTATTTATTAATATTGATAGATTAATTTTCTGTATACTGTTAATTTTAATTCTAATTTTTAAAATAACGTTCATTTTCGAAATATTACTATACCAGAATTACTGCAGGAATACTGGAACTGTAATTAGGAACTTTGTACAGTTTCTGACATACATATATTATATATTGTTTCTACAAGTTTATTATATATAGAACACGATATGAAAATTTTGTATGTGTTCTTAATTAGACAACAAATCAAGAACACAATTTACTTGATTTTAACTTCATTGTTATTTTCTAAAAGAAAAAGAAACAAAATTGCGATATTTAATTTAATTGGTATTTAAAATTTTATAAAAAAGGCGAATTATTATAATTATCCATTATTTACAAGTATCTTGTAGAATTTTACTTATTATTAATGTTTTGTTTCAGAATCAAGAACACCTGAAGCCGCAGATCGTCCACGCACTTTCTAATGCAGAACTTTACTGTTTGGCGTTGGCAAACATCTATTCGGATCCAAATTATCACAATCAGAATCATTGCGGTATTCTTCAAGCCCTTGCCAGAAAAGGTGTTTACCTCGCGGAGCCAAACAATACTCAACTCACTGAAACGATCCTCATTCAAAATTCACCACTCAAGATGGTAAGATAAAAAGAGCAATATTTTTAGAAATTTTTGAGAATATATTTTAAAGACAAAAACAATAAATATATTAATAGGAAAAGTATAAAAATTATGAATAATAATGTAAACGGAAATATTGTTTAAAAATATATTACAAAAAGAATTAAAAAATTGTAAGATAATATTTGAAAAGAAAAATTATGTTTAGAAGAAAAAAATCCTAATACATGTATTAATTTTATGTGCATTTAATTTTGTAAAAAAATATCTATTATTGTTATTACTAAATCTATTAATATCTTGAAAATTAATTATGTATGTAATAACTACATAAATATTTTATAAATGTTTTTAGATCTCAATTAGATAATTAATGTTTATGAAGAAAATATAGATTGCTCCCTACGCCTTATATATAATATATATAAAACTTTTATTGATATAAATAAAACTCTAATTAATTTGTTTTTACTAAAATTTCATTAGTTTTCTATCAGATCATAATGAATTATATATAAGATACATACACATATAATTATCTAGTGCAAAACATATTTATTTCATATAACACAAATGATTTCTTTTTTTATATGTATTTCAGATTAAGGTAATAACTTAATTTTTTAAAAAATATGTCAGATATTATATGATAGTCAATAGATTGTATTAGTAACATCTGTATAAATATAATTCAATGTATTGCAAAACCTGAAGCTAAAATTTTATATTCGGGATTTTCTTCCTTTCCCTCACTTTTCAAAATTCCGTTTGATGATTAGATTATACTGTTTATTTCAATTTTGATTTCAATTATGTAAATTTCAATTATAGTGAATGGAAGCAATGAGATTTCGTCTCATATAACATGTAGGTACTATAGATTAATTCAGCAAGATGGCATTCAAGACATGCTAATTTAGCAGAGTAAAGCTTGTTGCTTCTCTTTCAAACAAAATTCAATTGTATAAAGTCACAAACAATGTGTAACATTTCTTTCCTTCTTTTCCTTTTTTACGTTTCTTGTTTCAGATTTTTACTTTTTTATGAAATTTCCCATAAAGAGAAGGGGATAATATTCTTGAAAATATTATTTCCCAAATCATTCTTTTAATTATAATTTTATTTTAATGTTTATTTCAATTCAGGACTCTTGAGCTTCAAGCTTTCTTATGCGTTTATTTTTTTAAATTTATTTTTTATTCTATTTTTTTCTTATATGAGTGTATCTTGCATATAGCAACGACTTTCAATTATCAAATTTAAACATATACAATAAAATAGATAAACATATACAATAAATAGAGTTTTGAGAATTATTTTTATAAAAGAGAATTAATTTTAATTTAAGGTTATTAAACTTGTAGGTTTGAGAGAGTCTCCTTTCCTAATTCTAATAGGGTTGCTTTAGAAAATTAAATCTTAAACTGTTACGTAAAACCAAAAGGAAGGGATACTTGAAATCAACTTCGGTTTATTATATTTTCGGAAGATATCTTTAATAGATACAGATAGTGTAAAGATATTGGTATTTTATATCACGAAATATTAAATTTATATGAATTGAAGCATTTTTAATTATGGGATATGCGTTCAGAGATATGTAATCATTTCTATTATTTGTAAAAAATTGTAGTACAAGAATTTCTACTTTATCATTTGTTTGTAAATGTTGGTCGGTTGAAGTAGATTCCGCTTTATTAAATATTGAAAGCAAAATAAATTTATTAAATAAACCAAAATTGAAAAAAAATGTACTCCCGACTCTTTTTCTTTACATTATTTCTAAAAATATTTGGAATAAAATTTTATTCGAATAATGCCCAACTGTGTGTTCGAATAATTTTTCTTCGAATAAAATCGTTATTCGTTATTTACAAATAAATTTGACAATATTTTATTCGTTGTTCGTTCGAATAAAATATGCCTAACTCTGGGTAGGATAGGGATTATATTGCATTATCGAAATCAATTATTCATAATATTTAATAAACATATATATATATTTTTTCTTCAAATATAATAATATTTATTCTAAATGATAATATAAAAAAGATAATTGTTCTACATTTTGTGATAGTAATTTCGCTCTAGAGTCGGTATTATTATATTTCCGGATAAGGAAAATAATCTTTCACTCATAGTTTGAGTGGCAGGTACAGCAAGAAATTTTTTTGCTGCTAAAGACAATAGTGGAAATCTGGCTATATTAAATTTCCACCAACTAATAATATCTATATATCTAGCTTTAAGACCATCGGCGAAATACATATGTATCTCTCAATGTAGCTGCGACTCAAAGGTCTCCGGTTCCTCGGCGTTTGTACATTCTAGTGCTTCGTCGAAAAATTGGTCCAGTTGTGATTTGTTTGTTGCCTATAAGTTGCAACACGTGAAGATAAATCATTAATAAATATTTAAATAATAGGAAAATTATATTTATTGTTATATAAACTTATTACTTTTTCTGGTATTGCGTTTGTGTAATATGTTTTCATGTGAGTTTGATGTTTCCTTGTAAATATCTGAAATAGTTGCACTTAATATTTCTATTGCTTTATGTCTTTCTTCTGTCGGTAATAAGTAATCCTTAAAACGAGGATCCAATAACATTGTATTGAAGTACAGGTTATTATTGTGTACAATAGGCTCGAATCGTTCCTAAAAATAAAATTACGTAATTTATTTAATATGGTTTCTTTCTTGTAGTAACTAAAAATAAATAATTGAACGGACCTTTAATGCTTCGCGAATACTATTGCTCATATCTCTTATCAGTGTAGTTGCTGTTGGCTGTGGCTGAAGTATATGTTTCGCCACTCATTTTTTCTGTAACATCTTTAATAGGTTTCAAGACATCTGTTACTGCTATAATGAAATTCCATTCTACTAAATCTAAATTATCCGGCATATCATCTTCACACAGTACTATATTTAGTGTTGTTTGCAAAAGAATGAACCGTTTAAACATTTCGTATGTTGAAATCCATCTTGTATCGATATCCTGTATTAATTGCAGTGGTTCTTGTTGTTCGTTGATGGATTTTTGTGCAGTTATAAGCTTGTGTTTTGCGGTTGTGGAGCGTGAAAAGAACGTAATTATTTCCTTGCATTTTTTCCGGAGATGATCGTATAATTCAAAATTCCTTAAACCTTGCTTAACTACCAATTGTAGACAATGGGCAAAACAAGGAACTCTGCTCCATTTATTATAATTATCAATGGCTTTAACAATACTCCGTCCATTATCTGTAGTGATAAAGGCTGGCGTCTCAGTATGTATATTCCATTCAATTGTAAACAGCGTAATATAGCGTTTTGAATGTATTTATATGTATGTTTCTCCGGAAGGTGTTTTAAATTTAACATATAATGGCAAAGTTCAAAATTTTTATTTATATAGTGTATAGTTATAGACAAATAACTTTGTACGGCTCTTGACGTCCAGCCGTCAGTAGTAAATGCTACAGTGGTATTCCCTGTTAGAAAATTATATGTGTTAGAGTTAGAAGATACATATAAAAAAAAATATCAAAAAATAATGCTTAATGAAATAATGCTAAAGAAAAGTATAATTTACCTTCTTTCAAGTCTATAGATATTTTGTCCTTCAGATTTTGTTTTATCTTTTCATACAATTTTGGAATTATTTCACTTGAAAATGTAGTTTGCGAGGGTATTTTATATAGTGGTTCTGCTATCTTCATTAACTTTTGAAATCCACGGCCTTCAACTAAACTATAAGGTTGCAATCTAATGCCATCATGCTAGCAGTAGCCTTTGTAAACTCTTTAGATTTCTTTGATATATAAATAGATCTTTTTGAATTTTTGTCCAAATATGTTATATTCTGCTGTTGGTTGTTACTAGCCTCTGCCTCTGTACATGTTACTAAATTAATTACATTACTATGCTTGTACTTTAAATGACGACCAAGGGAACTCGTATTGCTGTATTTCATTTTAATTTTCTGTTGACATATTTTACATTGTGTTTCATGTGACTTAACTTTTTCAAAATGCTGCCATACATGGTTTCTATGTTGTTTTCGTCGCACAAGATTCATACCAGATGCTGCGGCGATATCTTCGGTGCTATCAATATCACGCATCCCTGCACTGCGTATAATATACGTTTTAAAAATAAACTCCAGAAAATTTCGATCGCGTTACTATTTACATATATTCGTAGTTAATCCCTTGCCAGTCCCGCAAATTTGACGAAATCGGTGCAAAAAATGTTTACCTGTTTTTTTCCATAAATTCGTTGGTTATATTATTCTGATGTAAAAAATAGGGATTCAAGTGGTAAACGTACTTTTTATTTGTAAAAAGATTCCAAATTACTATTGCACTGCAAAATAATGATAACAAAAATGAAAATGATCACAGAAATGAACACTGAACACAATACTCTCCGATGTGACTTGCAAAGCGACACTTTCACGACTGAGAAGTTTCCAAGTCAGAAAACCAAATACCAATACATTTCAAAGCCTTTTTCAAATGTTTATAGAATATTTTCTTCTTCTCTTTTACGCCCGAGCTCAGATATAAACACTACACCGATGGGAATTTTCTTTCTCACAGGACTACATGAAACAGACCACTTATATGGTCTATAAGTGGTCTCTTCCAGAAATATATAGCTTTTGCTGGTATGGTAAGAGCATTTATATATACTACAAAATAGGAATGGCAAAAGCTATATGTTTCTGGAAGAGACCATTTTATATGGTATATAAATGGCCTCTTTCATGTAGTCCTATGAGAAAGAGAATCCCCATCGATGTAGTGTTTCTATCTGAGCTCTGGCGTGAAAGAGAAGAAGAAAATATTATATAAAGGCAAACATTTGATAAAGGCTTTGAAATGTATCGTTCTCTGGTTCTCTAACTTGAAAACTTTTCGTGAGTGTCGCTTTGCAAGTCACATTGGAGTTCATTGTGTTCAGTATTTATTTTTGTTATTATTTTGCAGTGCAATAGTAATTTGGAATCATTTTACAAACAAAAAAACTAATTTACCATTTGAATCCCCCCTTTTTTTTACGTCAGAATAGCATAATCAACCAATTTATGGAAAAAAACAGGTAAGCAATTTTTGCACTGATTTCGTCAAATTTGCAAGACTGGCAAAGGGTTAATTACGAATATATGTAAATAGTAACGCGATCAAAATTTTCTGGAGTTTATTTTTAAAACGTATTATATATTATATGCAGGTATGCGTGATAGTGATAGCACCGAAGATATCGCCAACGCATCTGGTGTGAATGTTGTACGACAAAAATGACATAGAAATAATGTATGGCAGCATTCTGAAAAAATTAATCCACATGAAAATATGATTATATGATGACACAATGTAAAATATGTCAACAAAAAGTTAAAATGAAGTACTGTTGTATAATTTTATTTATAATAAAGTAACACTTGTAGACTTTACACGAATGTTCAATACGTCTGTACAGCTCGGCTGACGAAACAAGGTCTTTAGACCAAATTTGAATTTACTGAATATGTATACCAGGACATCGGAGAAACAAAAGACTATGTACATAGTACTCACTCACATGACCAATAGATGTCAAGATTAGTTCGATTACAACAATACGAGTTCGAGTACAGCAATACGAGTTCCCTTGGTCATCATTTAAAGTATAAGCATAGTGATGTAATTAATTCAGTAATATGTACAGATGCAGAAACCAGTAAATGTTACAGAGTAAATGATTGGCGAAACATATCCAACTGTCTCCCAATATTATACAATGTGTTTCGTATTAATAAATATACTTCTGAAATTAACTTTAGAGTATTTAAACTAGGATTTACTTTTATTTTTCTTAGAATAATGCGTTTGTCTCGGTCGTTAAGTTTTCGTGGCCGACTTTTCTGAGGAATTGATTCAATTCGGTCTTCATTATTGTATCTCCGTACAATATCAGTCACTCTTTTAATTAATTTTAAAAGATGGCCGATTTCTCGATACGTTTTTCCTTTTTCTCGGTGAAAAATAATTAATTGTTATACGTCAATAAATCGAAAGACGAGTTAAAACAATGATTAATCGAAGAACGAAAGAATATTCCGCTCAATTACTTAAAGAAAATTACTGGAAATATGCCTAGACGTCTGCGATATGTAATTGAAGTTAAGGACTACCCAACAATATATTAACTATTGTTTATGTTAACAATTTTCAGGTTTAAATATTATAGTTCTTCAAATATCCGAATATTTATGCCATATTGTATTTCGACATAATTCAGTTTATTGTTTGATATTAAAAAAAGTATGTGCAATAAATAAATAAAATTTATGTTACTATAAACTATAATGAATGTTCTAATATATTAAAAAGTTAATCCAAACTTACTATTATAAACAATCGAAGTCCACAACAATATTTTGAATAACATGATATCCGAATATTAATAAGAGTCACTGTATGTATTTCGCCGATGGTTTTAGTGCTAGAAATATAGACATTAGTTGGTAGAAATGCAATACAGCCAGATTTCCACTATTGTCTTTAGCTACAAAAAAATTTCTTACTCTACCTGCCACTCAAACTACGGGTGAAAGACTATTTTTCTTATCCGGAAATATAATAATACCGACTCTAGAGCGAAATTAATATCACAAATTGTTGAGCAATTATCTTTTTTACATTATCATTTAGAGTAAATATTATTACATTTGAAGAAAAAAAAATATGTATATTAAATATTATGAATAATTGATTTCGATAACGCAATATAATTTTTTCCAACTCGATCCGAGATAGACGGACTACCCGGAATAGTCGGATACTCGCACACTTCTAGTTGTAACGAATATGCGAAAAATCTAATTTGTAGCACGAGTTATAATAAGTAATAGTTTCCTTTCTATGTGTATATACATGTATATGTATAAAGAAACGACTAATCTTTCTATGTCCGTTCGTTTTTCTCGTTCAAGCCAAGCGTGTTATATACTGTGCACGAAATATATACATATATAGAAGTGAGTCTCAAACTTGCAATTATTCCTTTGAATATTATATCTGCTCTTCAAATTAGTTTCATTAATATGTTTCTTTTGATCATTCCGATGCTCGGAATCTCTCTCTCTCTCTCTCTCTCTCTCTCTCTCTCTCTCTCTCTCATTTGCTCTATCCTTTTCTACGTTCGAATGAGATTCGGGCCATATCTACATTTAGAATTTTTACACCTCTCGATGACTTTTGGATAGACATTGAAATAAAATTATAATTAAAAGAATAAACATTGAAATAAAATTATAATTAAAAGAATTATTTAAGAAACAATATTTTCAAAAATGTTATCCTCTTCTCTTTATGGGAAATATTACGGGAAAATTCATAAAAAATAAAAATCTGAAGCAAGAAATGTAAAAAAAAAAAAGAAAAAGAGGAAATCAATGTTTATTGTATTTCCCATTCCCCCTGTCTTCTTTTCGTTTCATCAACCAGTTTGCAATTAAATCCGATATTCGTGTTTGCAGTCTGCGCATATGGCTGTGATAGAGGGCCTGATGGTCTTATACGCGAAGGAAGTAGTGACTGGAGATCGGGTGGTCTCGGCGATCCGGCGATTCGATCCTCAGGCGGAAGTGGACGTACCAGCGGACCACGAGAAGGGTCTTCTTCTGTGGATCAGTCACGCGTCACACGCGTTGATCGCCAAAATCCAGACAGAGGAGGATGCTGCTGATAAAACGCGGCTACCAGAACTGCCAGCTGCCAAGGACTTCCAATCGTTGTGCGATGGTGTGGGTCTTGCCGCTGTTGTGGCGTTCTACTGCCCCGGCGAGCTCAATTGGATGGACATCAGGGTGTCGAAAAGACCCTCGGTCGCAGACGCGCTGCACAATTTGTCGCTGGTCCACGCATTTTGTAACAGATGCTTACCCTATTCCATTTTTCACATGCAACCTGAGGACGTGACGTACATGAGAGGGTAAGAATTATACATTATACATTTGAACGTATAGATAGAAACATCTGTATATATATTTCCAAATATTAAGAAATACTACAATACATACGTACAGTAAGTGGAAAGATAATAGCGAGATTATGAAATCGCTAATAAAATTTACTTATTTCTAGGCCTGAAATAGCAATTTTAAAATATTTATCCCTTTCAGAAGTAAATTGTATAAATAAAGTAAATGTCAATGACGAGTTATGAAACCATTCATAAATTTGAGGTTTTACGTACTTTATTTATATATTATAGTAAAATATATCTTTAACAAATAAATGATTAAATATCTTAACTAAAGTATAAAATAATAATTATGTTGAATAATAATAATATTTGTTTGTAATAAATATCATTTGATAAAATAGGATATAAATAAAGAGGAAGATACATATATTCAAAACCAGACAATAAAATATGCAAGTTTTGGTTAGTTTTAAAGAAAAATAGGAGACTTCAAAAAATATTTAGCTGATCCGAAAAAAAATTGTCATGTTTACAAATTTGATGGGTATAATTATTCGCAGTAAACATATATTTTCTACCAATTGTAAATTAGGCTTCGTAAGTTCGAGAATGTCAGATCAGTCGACGATTATTTATAACTTTGAAGATCTAAAATACTAGGTTGGATACAAGTCCGCGCTATTCTAGTGTAATACAGTATGTAGTTGTCTTCTAGTCTGAGATTGAGAGTTCGATGATATTATGTCTAGTTTTCGGAATAGACTTATCAATTTTATGAAAAACAGAGCATAAAAATCTATGTTGAATTTTTTCTATGGAACAAGTATGGATTTAGTATATGAGGATTTAAAATAGAAGAACAGTATTCGAAGTATGTAAGTCTAAAGTAAAACAGAAGAGTTTTTGAGTTTGAATATTATCAAAGTTTAATATTATAATATTCTCATGAGCCAAAGATTTTGAAGGATTATTTGTAAAAAATAGATGTTATTATAAAAATGAAAGAAGTATAAAAAATAGAAATGAATACAATTCTAAGATCTCACACAATCATCGATTTTGTAATAGGTATTACATTTGAGAATATTTTAAGATTATATAATTAAAGATATATCATAATTTGAATAAAGAAGCAATAACATTATATAAACATAACTATAAACATAATAACAAATATTATATTTCATAATATTTAAAGTTATTTGTGAAATTCATTATCTCGCTTCTATAGACTGATTATTTAGAAAAGATTTCATCTTATGAAATATTTTAAAATCGTAGGTGTAAAGTAGCAATTGTATTTAATGCATATCAAATAAAAATGCAAGCAAAATAGCCTGCAGGATTGAAATTGGTTCTAATTTATGTAGTGAATGTATATAAGATTAATAATGTTAATTTTTAATATCATAATCTTTTTATTTCACTTAGAATATTTCAGTCTACATTTTATTGTAAAAATGACATTTCTACTAACAATTTTTTTTATATAAAAGAAAAAGATATGAATTACACATTACAATTAACGTTGCATAGATTGTTATATTCACATGATAAATATTCAGTATTACAGTATTTGTAGCAGCAATATGGAATTACATAATCTAAAAAAAGAAAAAAAATTGTAGATAAAATTTTAGGAAGAATATTTTTGAATTAGAAAAATGAAAAATGAAAATTTGATGATTGGTGAAAACAAAAAAAAAAAAAAAAAAAAGAAGTTACAGTTTGTAAAAAAAGTATTACGTCTGTTGCAATAGAGATGTTAACAGAATTAACATTAGAAGAAAGGAGTCATATTAAGCAAATATGACAACAAGAATGAAAAAAGAAATTGAAAATACCATTTGTGTCTTCATGTGGTATACGATCAGTTACAATTTTCAATAATTTTGTATATTAGAATACGATGACTGTATGATTCATAGTAGTCTTCATAGAGACACGCAGCAAGTAAGTAAATAGTGCCGAAAATATATATACATATTATGAAAACAAAGATCCATTATATGTTATTTAAATATCGATTGATTCACTACAAAAGTAAAAGAACTTATATTAGTATTTTTAGGTGAGTGAAAGATATTATAGTCTCTAACAATAAGTATACAATTCATGCTAATAATAACGTCATCAAATCAGGTTTCAATTAAAATTATGATATAGTGACAAATATAGTACATATCTCGATAGCATGTGTGTCAGATTCTACAATTCTCAGATCGCGTACATTCCAACCAAAGGATGTTAGATTTTTTAATTATTACATATATGATTATATAATAATTGTATGATTAAAAATAAAAATATTTTACACTTTTTCTCAGGGATGTATATATAAAGAAATAAAAAAAGTCGTTAGTTTTATACAGAATTGTATAATATCAATATAGGATTACAAAAATTTATAAGTTCTTTCATAAAAATTTATGTGAAAATTTATAACAAATTTCTTTAAATAAAATTAGATGAACCTCATAAATTAAAATGGATATCTTGGAATTCATAATCATATGTGTATGAAAATAAGAATCTTGTGAAGATTGTAATTTCAGAAATAGTAAGGATAATTCATTTGGCTTGTCAAAGGCTCAAATATGGATCTTTGTGTTTGTTTCTTGCATTTATTTTTATTTTATTTAGTTTTTGAAAAGAACGTGTATTTATGCTGCTTTTTACTAACAATGTATGATCTTTTAGCTGTATATAAACTGATAGTCATATTTGCTATTAATTATGGATATGTTTTATCTTAAGTTACGAATTTTGATAGAAATGACTAATTTTAAATAAATACATTTTTGCTTTTTTATCAATGCGAACCATATTTATTTGAATAGTTTTATTTATTTGAGTTTAATTTTATGTTATGTAAAGATTAATAATGTAAAATTTATCATATTTATTTGATAATATTTTGAGAAAGAATTTATTATAAAAGTAAATTTATTACATATTTATTTACATTATCTATCTTTTCATTTACACATTTAATCTCTTTGTTTTTCCATTATTTTTGATATCTTATTTTTGATTTATTAATTCAAATTTACAAAGGTTTTCTATCAAAAATTTATATAAATGAATAAATTTTCTTTTTATAAATTTATTCATAAATTATAGCAATTATATGATAAAGAAAGTATCTTTTATCATCTTTCTTCAAACAAAGAAAATAAATACAACGTCATCTACTTGTAATGAAACTTTTAATTTTTACGTAACTTTTATTATTTCTAACTTTTGAATTTCTCAAATTCAACACGCAGATTAAATTATCGAAAAATAAGTTTCTCGATAGTAACCCACTCTGCTAATTAAATTAGTATAAGTGTTCTAAAATTAATTTTCCAATAATCCAAGCAATTTTGTATGTTTTAATTTTATATATTTTGTATATTTTAACTTTTGTAATTTATATTATGCTTAAATAAAATTTATACAATATAATAATTATATAATTTATATAAAATTGGAGAATAATGATAAAATTAAATGAAAAATTGAATTGAACTTGATTTTATTATTATAAAATTCTTTTCTAATTCAATTTTTTTCATAGAAAATGAAATTGATGATTTACTTCAGTATTACCATGAACGTTATCTATTAAATAATGGTTCGTATTTAAATAATCCATTTCTTTTTTTTGTACTAGATCTATGAAGCAAAATTTAGTCGTTTTCCTGGCCGATATGTACAACGTATTGGAAATTCATCCGGTGAAGTGTGTACGTTACCCAGGCGAGGAAAGGGCAATGCAGTTCTTAGATGGTACGTAAAGTATTAAGAACCAGAATGGCGGTTTCCAATTAAAAAGCATTGGACAGACTTGTTCGACACTATGAACGCATCCTTTTATCAGGAAGGGCTAATGAATTTTGGTATCGGATTAATGTGATTGGTGAAGGCTGCGTACATTCTGTATTGGACTTACCCGTTCTATAATTTATTTTATTATACTTTTTTTTCATGGAATTCCGCTTCTGTTGCGAGCAATTTCTACTTCTGTATTTGTACAAAATTTGTTGCATATTACAAGGTAAGAAAAAAATATTTAAAAAATCTGGTCTGTTAACTATGATTCTTCGAAGCATTTAAATTTTCTTTTTATTTCATCTCTTGGTACTGGCAAAAAGTTTAAATAGAAAGATGGACTAAAAGAAATAAATCATCTATCTTTGATGTTAATGGTAGATGATGATTTATGCTTTGTTCTACATATGTAATTAAAATAATGAATAATATGAATTTTTATCATTTTTTACTTTCGACAATATTAATAGCTGAATTTGCGAAGGGATAAAACCTTCAGATTTTATATTTGGATACAAGAACGGAGAAAAAAATATTTGCAGAATAAAATATTTATGGAATTGTTTTTAAGAAGAATAAAATATACAATAATTAAAATATAGTACATTGTACATCTATAGCAAATACATTTTCGTCTGATTATTTAAAATCTTTTATTCAAAAGATATCAATAATTTTTTATGACATGGAATAAATTTATAAAATATTTTTTTATTATTCAATATTATTTTATTTATCATTAATTTATACTTTATACATAATACATGCTAATAATGTACATAAAAATTCAAAAACCTTTTCTCACTCTTTTTTAGTTATTGTGATATATTTTTTATTCGTATATAATATAATTATATATATGTAATACAATAATTAATATATATATGATATAAAATAATATGTTGCAATAACTAAAAAAAAGAGTGAGAAAATTGTATTATATATAATCCATATATAATTTCTTTAAATGAGAAAATTAAAATTCTGAAGGTATAAGATCACTTATATATAGTGGAAAATCAACCTATTCTTTTGTAAATAAAATTTTATTTTTTAAACTAATCGAATAATTTGTAACATATAAATTGCAATATATCGCGTTACTGTTTGTCCTATCTTCAAAAATAATGTGCGACAGAATTTTTCTAATATCTCACACGCTATGTGTACACAATTTCTAGCTACTGCCTTACGAAATAGAACATTGCTCGCAGTTGGAACGGTATCACGCTTTTTATCAGTGTCAGTACACACACTCGTTCCCAGTCTCGAGATCCAGGTTCCTAGCAGCGACTAATAAACCCATCTGTATGTTTTCTATACGGATATGAGTATACAAACAAAAATTAAGTCGAACTATATCTATATTGTTTCGCAATTAATAATAAAATTTACTTTAAAGAAAGGGGAAAAACAGTTGCAAGAAAAAAGAAAGAAAGAACAAAACAGCGACAATCCTCCACATAATTATATCACTTAATGTAAAACTGTAATATTTCCATATATTTCTATGGCGTAACCTTCTTGATGCTTGACAACAACGCTATCCTCGCCTTCTTCTTTCGTCAACTTCCGGTTGCCAATGAACGAATATGGTGCGGTGACGGGTGCAGCCTGCCCGCGCAATAGTCATGGCGTAGCTCATAAAAGAAGTCTGCCACAGTCTATAGCTCCGATACCTGATCTGAGAAGCAACCTCTCCGTATCCGCGCCAGGCTTCACAGGTACCCACACGTTACCAAACAACCAAAAATCATGAAACTGAATGGTCTTCTCTGAATCGTGTTTCCGCCGACTGGCGCGTGTCGATTTGAACCAAAAAAAAGATCGTAAAGAACATGAAAGAGTATGAAAACGTTTAGGTCTTCCAAGAAATCAACAATCTCTCCAGTTTGTCGTTTGTTCCTTGATGTTTTTTTTTTACTTTCTTCTTCTTTTTTTTTTTTACTTTTAATTGTATTTTAATATTTAGTTGTATCTTAGTTTGACCTTTTCAGTTTCCTTGTCTTTTTTTTTTTCTTGTCTTCTTTAGATTTACTACATTTTAAATGCAACGCATTTTCTTTTTCCTTGAATGAGGCGAAGATGTACCCTGAATACATGCGCGAATTTGAAAATAAAATGTGGAATTATTACATGGAGTGCCCCAGGTGTTTTCCATTAAATTATCATATTCTATTAGTAAGAATATTTTATAAATAAGAATAATATATAAGAATAAGAACAATATATATTATTAACTTGAAAACTAATCGGTTATTATTTTATATTATTTATATTGTTATAATTATACTGTGGATTTTTACATATTTATGTGAAATTTATAAATGCAAAAATACATACAATGTATATATTATATATTTGTGCATGAAATATACAAAGTAGAGTATTGATCATAATCTTTAATAAGTGAAACAAATTTCTATTCTATTTTATTCTATTCTATTTATTCATATATTCAGAGAAATATAAAAATGCATACAAATATGTAATCTAATTATAACTTTTCAATTAATTATTCATGAAGCTATTTTCTTAAAAAACATTCTCTGTATCAAAAGCAAGTATTCTCGCATAAAAAGACAATATTATTATTAAAATGAGAATTTAAAATATTTAATTAATAAATATTTAATAATAGAATTAATTCAAACAATTATAATATTGAGTTGTTTGAAAAATTTGTAACATGTTATAGATAGAAGAAAGAAATTTTCCGGAGATATTACTAAAAGAAAAAAAGTATTATTGGAGCGAGTATTTTTTCTTAAATGTTCAATTTTAAAACTTTAAAACTTTAAAACTTTATTTTCTTCTAAATAATTTTCTTAAATCTCAATACTTAATGAAATTCAATGTTATTTTATTGATTAACAATCACTTCTCTATTGATCAATCCAAAATAAATTTTCTACTGATCATTTTCTTTAATTACTATATTTAATGCACTAGAAATGACATTTATTCTAATTTAACAAAAGTTTAAATCGAACTCGCAAGAAACACAGTAGAATTTAATATCGATTGCTAAAAAACGCTACAAATTTTCCGAGCAATATAATAAATTCAATTCATTCATTAATGATTAAATCACGTAAAAAATTGTATTTCAATGTTCGCGCAGGTATATACGGCAAAGTTACTTCTTTTAGATATACTAGTTTTCTAATAATTTCGAGTACAATGATCGAAACAATATTCTCAGTCTTTTTAACTAATTTATTTTCGAAGATCGCATAACATCAATTTTTGTTCTATAAATTCATCGCCGTTGTAGTAACAATATATTCTACAATATATACAAGAAGCAGGATTTTAACTAAAACATACTGAAAGTAATAGACAAACTCAGGAACAACCGTACAAATGATTTAAAAAAGTATTGTAGTTTTATCTTTTCGTAAAAAGATAATATTAAAAAAGAAAGATAAAGAAAAAAACAAAAAAGAAGAAAAGACAAAACAAATATAAAATGCGTTCTGCATTTAAAACGTGGCCAGATGTTTTAGACTTAGCTGTGTAACAAAGCGCAGATACTATTAGGCGCACTGCTTCTTACTAACCATATTATTTGCGTATTATTTTATGCCATGATGAAGTAGCGATCTTCTTCAGTCATTAAGATTGCATGAAAAACATGTGTGTTTGCGCATTTTTGTGACAAGAAATGAAACCTAAGAAACGTTCATTCTCACCGTTTTGTTGCTGCTTGCGTTAACGTTAGCTTTCCGTTTTCTTTTCATTTTGCATGATGCCTCCTCTTTGTCTTAATGTCATATTGACTGATACAGGGAGAAATCTCAACAATTCATTAATATATCCACTCCATATTAAGTTAGTATACTTGTTTTGCAACGTACATTGTCTACGTTATTGCGTGTTTTGTATTTTTTGTGTTGGTTCGATGATCCTGATTACCTTGTTTCATTTTTCTCCTCTATTTCATTCGTTCTGAATGGGTTGTTAAAATTTTTTTTCTGTGTGACACATTACCACGGCTAGAGATTAGTTTGTATAGCTCCAATTAACTTTTATCCATCGAGTGTATATTTTTCCAGTGTATGATAACATTAGTTTTTATTCAATAGATATACTGATTTTTGAGATTTGTGTGTTTCGAAATTTCTATGGCCTAGCGACGAATTGATCGTAACATATTTTTGTAGCGATAAATTGCGGTTTATTTGCCAATGTAGAACAGTTTTTTTTTTTTTTCCAATAGTATATAGAAATTTCGCACATGAATTATCTTATTCGGTGCATCATAATGCAACTTAATGTTTTCACACAAATTGAAGGATCCTTCTGAACTTCTGTTGTTCCACGTGTCAGAAGTGATTATTAATTTAGATATTGACACCATTTTATAAGATACATAAATAAAAGATCGCTATAGCATTGAATTATTTTCTAGTTGCAAAAGCACCGTCATCTTCTTCCGTCAAGAAATCACAATCACTGCAACAAACTGCCGAAAATTATTCTCACGACGACAGGTACGTTTTCACGTTTTATTTTCATATTTATTTTTGAACAAATTTTAGTAATTTGAAATGATTTATTTTTCATATAATTCAATGAGTAAAAACTTTGTAATTTTGTAATTTTCTCTGATGAGAGAAAAATTCAAGACAATTTGGAAAAAAAAATATAAGGTCGTGAAAAAATTAATATAATATAAAGATTAATAAGTATTGAATAAGAAGAAGAAAATTAATATAATATAAAGATTAATAAATATTGAATAAGAAGTCAAAATAAATAATTTCTCTAATAATTATTTATCTCTGGTTTGTAATATTGATTAACTCTCAAATATAGATTTTAATTGAATAAGAACAAACAGAGTTTAATTGAAACACTAATTTTAGTTTCATTTTATTAAACTTAGAGATACATAATTATTTAAACATAATTTACACTAACTGAAAGAGTATTTTATTGAGATTTGTTCTTAAAATCTTTTGGACATTTTTTTATGAAATACTTAAAGACATTTATAAAGTGAACCGACCAAATAGAGAATAATATAAATATAAACCCTCAAACGCGTTTGTTCAAGGAAAAAACCGTTTCCAATTACTCATATGAAATAAAAAGTTTCAAAATATTTATTTGATTAGGATTAGGATTAGTATTTCGTTGTAAGGAATAATAGCGAGTTGAATTGATCTTTTTATAACTTACATAAAGCAAAAAGAAAAGTTTTTAATTTTGTTAACTAAATTAATAGTAAAGTTGTAGAAAAGCTACTTCCTCTCTAATCTCGATGATTTGAATATATCAATATTTCAAATAACATTTTCTTGTATGTATCTTATTTTAATCTATGAATGCAATTATTTCCAAAACTATTCAGAAAATGTCAGAGGGTAATAAATTTGGTACACTTAATTTGTCTCTAGATAGAAGCGTGTAGGAAGTATGAAGATCACTACTACTATTTTTTGAAATATAATTATGTAGTTTTTTCTTGCACCAATCAATGCAGCAGATCATTCTCTATGAAAAAAGTATCTACGTCTAAAACCCATTAATTTAGGAAATATTTTGATTTCAATCTTGCGGATACATTGTACTTTTCGTTTTAAGTTATTCGACTTCAAATAATGCTTGTGGCGTGTGTTGATTATGATAAATACGTTTTCTCCTACTCAAATTCCACTATTAGTTATTGGAGATATTAGATTCACAACTGTGGGCTGTTCAGTAAATGATTTCTATTGTATTAGTGTATTAAAAATACTTTTTTTCTATAGAGAACAACCTGCTACGTCGATTATTGCAAAAAAATTATATAATTACACTTGAAAAAATAGTATATTGACCTTCATATTTCCTACACACGTCTATCTAGAGACGTCTAAGTGTACCAAATTAATGCGCTCTCAAAACAAAAAGAAAAAAAATGCATTTGAGATATTTTTTAAATAACAAATAGTTTCAGAAATAATTGCATTTATAAATTAAATTAATGGGGCACCCTGTATAACCTGTCGGCCTAGAGATATTCGCAAAAAATTCAATACTCTACTACAATTTTGTCTATAATTATGTGTTTGTAGCAGCCTATGTATTAATATTAATTGTTCATTTCTTTACGACGCGGTGCAGAGGCATAATAAACTAATTCAAATTAATTTTTATCTCTTGTTTATAATATATACAGACTTCACTAAAATATTACAAGCCATTTTCTTGGAAATCATAGTAGCCATCGATTAATTTTTTTTTTAATTCGGTACAAATTAAAGGTGATCGTTTGAATGTGAAAGGGAATCTTTTTATGTTTTTTTGAAAAATATAGTATATTCTTTTCTTTTAAATAGCTCTTATAAAATTGTATAACATTTATTTGAAGTATTTTTCGTTATCCTATTATTAATTAAAATAAACATTCTGCGTATAAACGTTCTGAGCATTCATTTTATTAAATGTTCGAAATGTTGACCGTTAACTTCTAAACAGTTATTTAATCTTTACATCATATTATTTCTTATATCTATCAATATTATTGAAGTTACGAATTTATGTGCATTTTGTATTCTATTCTGTTCCTGTGAAAAAGAAAAAGTTGTTCAAAATGTTAATACAATATATCCAAAAATTATCGAAATCATAGGGGAAGCAGCTTCTCTACAACTTCAACAAATTAATTCTTCGCCGACTGTATGACAACATTGAAACTGTACATTGAAATTTAAAAACAACTAACGAAGAAAAATAGATATAACATTTCACAATATGTATGTAGTTTTAAAAAAAATATATTTAGACACGCTACAAACTACAAATTTCCATATTTTTGAAATAGTTATGAACAACCTTTATAAGTTGTGTAGATTATTACACTCCTTACATTTCATAGTCCTCTATAGATCATATAGATCACCATTTTTTCATATGTCGTCTTTTATGCGTGGTATGGATTTAAATTTTTTTTTATATTATATTTTAAGATCAAGATTTACTTTTGTTTATAAATTGCCTGACTTGCAAATATATAATACATATAATACATCGACACAATATGGTAAATGTATTTTATTTATTGTATTTTTTTAGTTGCTAATTCTGTTGACACTACAATTCCTCAAAATCGGTCAACTTATCTTGACCGATTATAACAGTAGATTTGTTTATTTCCGACATATCTTTCATGTCTAAATGTTCATTAGTAAAAAAAGAAATCTAAGTCCATACGATCTATAAATAACGATGGAATGAAGAAACGACAATAAATGATGATGGAATAACAATAGACAATGACGAAGTGTGAAGAAGTAAGTAAAAATTTATACGACATATAGAGGTTATCGTTAAGAGATTAACTTTGAAGATTTACACATGGTTATTTACATCTATATATGTATTTATACAGAGTAATTCTCGTAATTGTTATGTCTTAAGAATTATGACAAGTTATATCTTAACCTTCGGAAGGCCAACCCTGGGTATTTTTGGACCCATACTAATATATACTTTAAAAATATTTTTTTTTATTAAAATTGTGTATTATTATGCATCTAAAGGATAGGACAATAAAATGCAGAATACAAGAAAATTATTTTTTTATTCGTCATTTTCACAATTGGTATGAATTTTACAAATAAATCTATTACATTTGATAGTAAACTTATTGTTTGCCCATGCAAATGTTTCGCGATGTGCTTGGCCGTTGAGTTTCCTTTTGAATCCTTCTTCCGGTACTTTCGATGGCATTTACCACATGTTTTTGAAAAGTTGTTTCTCCATTTTCAAATTGTATAGCTCGACTTTCAATCTTATTCACATGTAATTCCTCTGCTAATTTTTCAAGAAATATTTTTCGTTTGTAACGGGTGAAGTTATGATTTTCCCACTCTGGGTTTTTTGTCAGTCATACGACAAACGCATATGCTGCTATGACAGTGTTGTGCATGAACAAAGCCACCGACGTGTACACTTTCTACATGCATATTCTCTAAGCAGTTTGTCGAAGGTGTCTACACCAGTTTTGGTGGAATTATAATAGGTAATAATATTGGGTTCATAATTATTTTCGGGTCCCGAAATATCACGTTCACGATGCAAACTGGAAGGTAATACGACACATTTCCGTGGTTTAGGCACGTAAGAGACGAGCGTAAGATTATTAGTAAATAAAAATTTGGAAGAATATTGTTCCCTTCTAAGTGTTTAAGTTCATTGATTTGGTCAAATCTTTTCTATTTTTCCTCATGGTTCCCACAAGAAATAATTTATCTTCTAATAGTTTTTCTGCTAAACTGATGTCCGTAGAAAAATTATCGGACGTTATTATACGACCAGTTTGTTTCCAAAAAGTGGTTAATTGCGTAACCACGCATTGTTCCTGATTTTTTCTACTGTTTATGTCCTGTTTTCCTCGAGTATACATCAAAGTTACAACAATAAAATATTCTTACATCGCATAGTGACCATATTTTCACTCCGTACTTTCCAGGTTTACTAGGAATATAAACCTTGAAAGGACAGCGTCCTCGAAATATCATCAATTGTTCATCAATCGTGCCTTTTTTTGAAGAATTGTAAGATTCACGACAATTTCTTGTAGAAGTATATGTTACACTTAGAATTGCTGTTAGCTTATCACAAGATTTTCTTTCTTCTCGTGTTGTATTGTCGTCGGATAAATCTAAGGATATCTTTGAACCTGTTACGAGACATAATGGCTTGATAAGGTTTTATTTTTTCGCCATAAATGATTTTTGTATTCCCGATTTTCTAAAACGACCAATAATGAGTAACAGGCCCATGAAAGCATTTATTTCAATTCGATCTACTGACTTCTAACTCTCATCTTTATAAAACTGCTTCGCTTTTTGATTGGTATACATAACTATTGTATCAATAATTTCGTTATCAATAAATAAGTGAAAACATTGTCTTATAGTTTCGACATTTTAACTTTCGTGATCAATAATTGATCTTGAATATTATATGATATATTATTTGCAGGGGCAATGTATTTCCATGTTCAGCCAGAAACAATTTCATTTCTGGGATCAGTATCTTCATCTGATACAGTTGCAAAAAAAATATCGTCCACCTCAGAATCTTGAATTTCAGGTTCAATATCGCTTTAAAAACTATAATCATCATCCGAAGAATTATCACTGTTTTCAGGGTCTTCTAATTGTCTAAAGACAATTATTACTACGATTATATTACTACAAGTAGAATTTTACACAGAAACGGAATAGAATTTTACACAGCACTTCACTGTTCGTCTTTATGCTAAATACTGATAGGAACTGTATTCAACAAGCACATTGTATGTAACATTGTTCACATACTTTAGAGATTAAATGTGACTCCAGGATTGGCCGGCCGACGGTTAAGAGTGGTAAGAGATAAAAAAAAATTGTAAAGAAAATTGATTGGTACGACGTGATCTACTTTCCTGCACCTAGAAAATGAAGATGAAATTTTTTTCTTAACTGAACTTAACTGAAATCATATTTTTTCTATCATATATTAATCGATGAAGCTCAACAATTCCTATAAAAAAAAGTATTAATTTATGTATGTTAAAAAATTATTAGTTTAGGAGATATTTTAACTTTAATTTTATAAAATCTGTGCATAAAAAACAAGAACAGTATGAATGCAAGAACATTGTTCTTGTTCTTCCTCGTCTTTTGTACGATGAATTTTATAAAAATGAAATTAAAATATCTATTAAATTAATAATTTTTCGACATACACAGATTAGTACTTTTTTTTATAGAGAATGTCGAGCTACGACTAGTATATAAAAAAATGTATGATTTCATTTTAAAAAAAGTTGTATCTGTATTTTCTAGGTGCATCGTTGCTAGGTGCACTTATAAAAAAGAAAATAAGTTTGCAGAAAAGTAAGTCCTCTTATACCAATTAATTTTCTCCTTTACAACTTTTTCTTGTATCTTCTGCCATTGAGATATAACTTGTCACAATTCTATATTTTGTTGAGCAAATCAAATCAGTAGAGGTAAACAAATTTGCAGGTAATAGATGCAAACGATTTCAGCTGTAACAAATAGCCAGGAGCGGATTTTGAGAATTCAAGAAAAATAGATAGAGTAATTTAAAGATAGTAAATGTGCTCCAACTGTATTTTTTTTTTTTTTTTACTAATTCGACTCGTTGGACTCGCATGTAATATTTCTGATATTATATTTTAAAAAGAATATAGAATTTCTCAAAAATATACAGTAGAGTAATCCCTTAAGTAGTATCTAAAACAATTATTCTTCTTGTGTGTTTTTTCAAAAAGACATACAATAGATTTATTCACGTAAATCTACCAAGAAACAGATTGAAAATTGTTTCATATAATAAAAATTCACTGATTTTTCCTCACTGTCTACGATTTCTTTTCCTAAACAGTTCGATTAACTAAGGAATTAATCAATTCATAGAATTTGTTCATAGAAAGCCAGTTCTATTATATTTTTGTTACGCTTTGGTTTTGCAATTATTTCTCGTCATATATCTGATTTACAATCATTTCGCAGACGAGCAGGAAGCGAAGAAAGTTTCGTAGTCCATCGTGGCAAAGGTATCCCTACGTTAAGCTCTGTGGCAGATGAAAAATCTACAACTAGAGCGGACGCCGCTGGTCGGCCGAGCAACTGGGAAGAACAGAGAAGAAGCTCGTATGCTGGCCGACGATCTAGGCGTAATAGCGTTTCGGACGATTCTCAGTTGACTATCGAGAACTTTGGTGGATCTCAAGTGAGTGATCACAGCTAATATCAATTACTCAGACAGAAAATAAGTAAAAGAGAATAATCGAGTGACGGCATTTCCTCTACAGGATAATTTACACAACTTCGGCAGAAATCCGGATAAAGAAGTTGGAGCACATATTGGTAAACGAAGCACCACAGAACCAACGCTACCGGCGAGATCTAGCGTTCAGGATGTGTATGGCAGCGGAGTGCAACACATTTTGTCCGATAACGGATACGATAAGGAAGGGCCGCCAAGATTGAGACGACAAACCTCGAATTCCAGCTTAGACAACGTCACGCTCAAACAAGTTTTACATTCCAGTGAGAACGTTAATTCGGATGGGGATACATCCAAGTTAGCTAGCTTTGCAAACCTAAGCAGGCAAAGTTCTGAGAAAGGGATCAACCTGACCTATACGGAACAAGAACGTGACGACAGTAAATCGAATTTGTCAAATAAGAAACTTGGCCAAAGCAATGGAAACAGGAATGGCGAGAAGAAAACAACGTTTGCTACGTTACCGAATACAACAACATGGCAGCAACAAAGTAATCAGCAGTCTCAACAGGTGGAACAACATTCTGTCGGTATGTATTTGTTATTTGAAGAAAATGTAATATTGACGGGCTCTTCTGACATTTATGGAAATAAATAATGTGATCATGCTGACAGACGAAAATGGAGGTAACACAATTATGGCTTCCCAACTGAATAATATTAGATTAAAGCTGGAGGAGAAACGTCGTCATATAGAAAACGAGAAGAGGAGGATGGAAGTTGTGATGTCGAAACAGCGGCAGAAAGTGGGCAAAGCCGCGTTCCTACAAGCTGTCACGAAGGTAATATACCTGATTACACTCGAAAAAAAATGACCGTAAACTTCACGTTTTTGATTTTCTAAAATTTCATAAACGAGTTTCAGCCAGATCACTTTCATGGCCTCTTTAATGATTTGTTTCCTTCATCAAAAAATGCATCATTAACAAAATATGAGAATAAATATTTTTAGAAGATACATGCATATATAATTCTTTTTCTCATTTTTCAATTACAGTATAACGAAGAACTTTGTTCTCGTACAAAAATAGGGAAAAAACTTAAATTGAAATGAAACAGAACATTGAATATAGCCATGAGGTATTTGAAATTTAGCCACGGGTGTTTAGTATAGAGCAATGCATAATTATATTGTATCGAACGTCGAACAGTTTCTTTTTCTTCTGCAGAATGAAATATTTTTAAATTTACAAGCAATTCGATATTTATTGCTTATATCATTTCATTTGATTTTATATTTAGGTGTATTATATTCAATTATTGTGAAGTAGCATTGCAAGTGAGTTTGCATAATAATGTTCTATTTCAGGTAAATGCCGCATATTTTTCGATATTTGTTAATTTCTTTTCGTGACATTTATATTTCTATTATACAGGGTGGGCCAAAAATCACTTCCTACTAAAATAAATCCGTATTTTTTTTTTATTAATTTTCGAACGCTTTGGCGATTAACATTTGAAAGAAATAATTTTTGAAACATAATGAAAAAATTATGTTTGAACTTAATTTAATTTAAAATTAATAAAATTAGTTACATTTTGATATTTTATTAAAAAAAAAAAAAAAAAAGTGAGAAGAAACTTTTGGGCTATCCTATATTATTAGCTTTTGGAGTAATGATTCTTGTGTGTAGTTGCAAATGTGACATAATTTTGATGCCTATCATGGTTAATGCAGATAATCTTTATTGCCAGCTATACTATTGTAATACGTTTTTCTTTCTTATCTTTCAGCTGTACTTGGTGGTAAGTGCATGCTGATATGATAAAGTTTTATTATTACAGAATTATAAGATTAAATATAGACCACACATCTTGTATAATAAAATAGATCATCAATTTCTTAGATGCAATTCTTATTTTTCCGCTTTATATGTGTTTATATAAAAATATTTCTAAATAAGTAATGTAAAGAATAGTACTAAAGAACAATTAACAATTTGAATTAATCTGGTGATGGTATGCATGCTTTACATTAGCGATTGTTAACTGAGAAAGTTATATTCAAGTTGATTTTTTTTCTATTGATAATAAATATAAAACTAAAAAATTAGATGACTTAAATTTAGATGAAACACAAAATTATTATTAATAATTATAGCTTCTAGTAAAGATAATTTATATTCACGATTACAAGAGACAATAGTAAAAATGTTATATTCCCTTTCCAAGTTTTTCAAATAATGAAATAGACTTCCATTTTAGTAAAAAGTTTGGTGTATTATGAACGTTCTATTTCTTTGGAAAAAAAAAAAAATTATTAAATCGTGCAATAGTGAAAAAAGCCATTGGCAATGAAGTATTTGCAAGTCTTTGAATTGGCTTTGGCATTTAGTGCTTGAATGTAACGTATACTTGGCTGTGGAGAAGTCCGACCATGGTGTGGTGGTTGACATATTGGACTCGGCATATACGGACTCCAAGTACTTAACAAGGCACGGTGCTTGGGCTGGTTGCAGGGTAAGGTTAAATCTCCCTCTTCATCAACGTCTGGGGGGGACAGTCCGGCTGAAATTGGTCCCCCCACTCCTGTAACCTCCGGATCTTCGGGGGATACCCCGACAAGTGTTTCCGAGACGACCCCTGTAACCCAACAACCCTCTCAAGAAAAACCACAGAGACCCTTCTCGCTCAAGGTACGATATAATAATGTTCTTGTAGATGAACATTTGAAAAAAAAAAATTTGCTGATTTGTCTAGCAATTTACATACATGGCTTATGTATGGCTTCTAGACATTCGTTAACTTCTTTTGTACCTTTGCTTTTGAGAATATCATTAAAAATATTTTGATCATTTATTTTTATATATTCTTAATATATGAAATACGTAACAATAATAATTGCCTTAGTATGCTGCAAGTAAGATTGAAAATGTGCTTTCTACAGTTTTTTTTATCAAAAAATAATTTCAATTGAGTCTTTTTTTTAACAACAAATGATTATTCTGCTTCTTATTGCTTACATTTAGTCATAGAGGAAAACGAAACAGCCCCAATGCATTCTGTGGTCTTTGATCAAGTTTGCTACTCGGTTCCCACGTTTCAATGCAATCTTGTAAAATATCGCTCTCGGAACGCATGGTACAGTACTAAACACTCCCTGGATAAGAATCTATAGAGATGTGTTTGGAATTTGATTTAAAATTATTATTTGTGGTGGTGGTTTTTTTACATTTGTGTTCTAAATCTATTCACAGAACAAAACAGCACAAAAACATTAACAAAACCAACTTATGTTGGAATACATATGTAATGTATGTATGAATACTGAACTGATTTGATATGTATATATCTTTATCTGCGTAGTTAATTGTAGACATTCTAATCTATGTTTGTTATAATTTTACCTACTTAAGGAAAAATTAAAAGGCAATTTCAGCACTTAAAATTGTTATAGAAAATTAAAATTTATAAATTGGCGCTAAGCTCGTTAATAATCTTTAACTTAAATGATCATCAATAATATTATATTATTTTTCACACATTAAATTCTCATTTACTTATGCACTTGTAGGTACATTATTTATTTTTAATTTAAGTAATGAATTGAAAATTTGATTTACAATATTCTATAAATATTTTGATAAAGCTATCTTATTTATTCAGTTTAATTACTTTTTTCTCTCATTCACAATTCTATCTTTCTATTTTATTTATTACTTTGTTATTCTAATCTATTTTATCCTGTTCTTTCTATTTTACTCTATTCTACTTATGGTTCTTTTTTTTTCTTTTTTTTTTTAGCCTCTCAAATCAAATTTCAGCTTTATTTTTCCTCCCGCTCACTGTCTTCCAATCTTTGTTGTTTTTTATCTTTTTATATTCCCTTGTACTTGAAATTTTCAAACCTGTCTCCGCACAAACCATATCGCCTCTTTCTCTTTCTCCTATTGTTTATTTCATGGTTCCAAATTGTTGCATCTTGCCTGGATAACCAGCTTTTGGCTCCCACTTTTATCTTTCTTATTTAGGTATTCTGATAATTCTATTGAAATTCTAATGTACTGTATTTGAATTTTTCTATTTTTTATTTTTCTATTTTTGTGTCTTTGTTTTATCATCTTTCCTTCTTTTTTCCATTCCTATTTGACTCCTACTTTCTAATCCTCGTCTTTTCTCGCTTTCCTTCCCTCCCTCTCCGCACTTCTGGTCTGTACTTTTTTTGTTTTCTTTTCCTCCAAGCATCCTCTAGCTATCTTCCTTTCTGTATTGTTTTCTAATTTTTCTTTAAATTTCCATGCATTTATTCCTATTATATCTCTTTATTTCATTTAACACCACCTCTAACAGGTAATCCGGAGTACATATGTCTAATTCCAGTGATCACTTCTTGTATTTTAATTGCACTCTTTCCACATCGGCTCTTTTTTTGAATCTCTACAACTCTGACCTATATGACAATACTCCAAATATCAATGAGTCAAACTGAAACATTCTTATTTTGAAGTCTGCTTTAAATTTTCTCTTACCTATTGATTTAATGTTACGTTTATTCTTTTTTATCATGTTTTCTATGTCTCCTGCTATACTCATTCTTTTGGAATCTCACTTCCAAGTATATGAATTTCTTTCTTCTGTTTTTCCTTTTCGTTTCTAACTCTCTTCTTTTCTTCCTCTTCCACCTCTTTTCTTAAAAATCATTATCATGATTTTATCTACATTCAATATCAATTCTTGATATGTAGAAATATTTATACATTTGTCAAAAGATATATATTATGTTATGATCTTACATTACTATTATTTTGGATCAAACATAAAATAACTAATGTACCTGTAGGTACTCAATATATTAATATTATCAGACAATATTTTCTTTACATCTTTTAAATAATTCTTCAATATTTATATCAATGACCATAGGAAATTAGTGAAGATGTTCGGGATGTTGAACACAAGTGGTTGGAGCATGATGGTAATGCACCATTTATTGAAACAAGACGCACTCCAGACATTGAGAATATGGATCTTGAACAATATCATCAGTCTATATCACAGTCAGTATTCATTTTTTTATTTATAATATACATTTAATTTTCTGAAATCTATTGAAAAAAAACATATATACATCTTTCCACAGAATGAATACAAGTCTTAGTGAAATACAAGCTGATATACAACGTTTAGCTAATCAGCAAAATCAAATACAGCAGCAGCATCTAATGACACAACATCAACAACAAATGCAACAACAACTTCAGCAGTTACAAAGTCTTAGTCAACAACATATGCAAGTATGTACTATTTTTCAGTTTTTATTATATTAATTTATTTGTTTTATGGTAATGTATTTTTTCTTTGTTTAGAATTTTGGAATGGCACCTATGAATCCATTGACATCAAAATTACAAGATACTCAACAATCACAGTTTTATTTACATGATCAACCCCAACTGCAAAGACGAATGTGGGGTCAGCCACCTCCAACACAAAGCTTAGCGAATGAAATGGCTGCTGTGAGCTATCAACAATCAATAGATCCACGATATAGTACTCAATCAACACGTATGTGTATTATAATAGAATATAATTGACTGATATTGTAATTTTTAACAAAAATCTTTTAAAACTTCGTGTAGCTTATCAACAAGATATGCGTTTATATCAAGAGACACGGAATTGGGGAACACATCCACCTCAACAGAAAGGATTTGTTTTACATGATACTCCACAGGAACCGAGATATCTCAATGGCGGAGATCATAGTCTTTGTAATAATCAAATGAGTCATCCTGGTTCTACATATCCATCATCTACATCTATCTTTAATCAAACACCACCATCTTCTGCTAGTCCACAACATCGTAATGCTGTAAGTATAATGATCTTCAGCTATTTTATTTGATTGTTTTTTTTAATAATTAATAAGCAAAAATTTGTACATTCATTTTTATTTATCTATTACTTGAACTTCTATTTTATCTGTAGAATATTAAAACATATCCCATATCTTAAATTTTTAGCTTTGTTTTAATTTATATATTTTAAATAAAATTTATGTTTTAAGCACATAAAAAATAAAAATAAGAAATCATTATATACATTTTTATAATATTAACTTAAAACAATAAAAATATCATTTTATTTTTAAGATAGTATATTCATTACTTTTTTAGTCAATTGGATAGCAAATAAATTGCTTATACATACATATATATATATGTATATACATATATGTATAAGCAAGCACCTGTTATGGAACCAGTTAGTGATGTAATGCACATTTATAGATACTCTCTTCACATTTAGTATAGCAGTCGTTTGAATTGAAGTTTCAACGAGAGCTGTTGCTCTTTCCTTGAATTATCTGTCTTTTTCAAAAATTTATAAAAAATGCAGTTTTTTCTTTCATCTCGTTTTACTAATTCGTACAGTTACCATTATGAGGTCTATTTATTTATATCAGTAATTTTATAATTTATATTATGTGCTATGATTATTTATGACATTGTCATATATTAATATTGTTATTATCAAATTTTTCATTCTTAATTTTATAATAGGTTCATCGAATAAGTCAGTTAATGAGTGAAAGTCCCGAACCAAAAAGGCCAACTGTACATCATATACCAATTAAGTGTGAAAGCCCTACCGAAAAAAGACAAATTACTGCATTGCATGCACCTGTTCCAGCACCACCTGTTGATGACATGAAGCCTCAGAATATATCATTTATTGGTAAGTGTCTTTCTTTTCTATCCATCTAAAAACATGTCATACACAATATTTTCAAGGAATTCATTACATTTATATTTTTGTTTTCATCTACTTTTCGTTCATTCATTCATATGTTTTAAAGGAAATGATGATGAGCTTACTCAAGGTATAAGAGGTTTAAACATCACGTCCGGCAGCCGTACATATAGAATTCCATCACCAACTAGACCTTCAATTTCACGTAATTCATTTCAACCCCATCCATCACTAAGAGAAGCCACACCATCTCCATCAGGTACACCAGAGGTAACACCTCTAGATCCAATGGATGCTGGTGAAAAAGGATTCTATATTTGTTTTGATAATGACGCACCAAAGAAACCAAAACCAACTCTAAGAGTAAAAAGAACATCTCCCAAAAAGGTGAATATATCATATATTTCTAAAATTTGAAAATCCGTATGCAAAACATATAAACATGTATATATATATATATATATATACATACGTACATAGTGTGTGATGAATTGCAAACATATTAGAAATAAATTTTTTTTAGGAAAGAGGCGCGTCATCGTATATTGAAAATGAAGATTTTACGATGCGCCCTGACTCTCCTGCTACCATTATGGATAGACAAAAACAGCTAGAAATTCAACGAGAGTCTGATCGAGAAAAACAGCGTCAAATAGATGAGAGAGACTTCCAACGGCAGGAAATTAGAAATAAAGAAGTACAAAGAGAAGGAGCAAGAGAAAAACAACGACACGAGATAAGTGGAGAAGGCCGACAATCTGGAGTTGGTTTAATAATTGGAAATCAATTAGCAAATCCTGATCCAGTAAGTTATGCGATAAATATCGTATGAATTTTATCGCTGCACAATTTTTTCTTTTTTACTCTACTTCATTAAAGTATTGTTGTAGAATTCTCTTGATGAAATGGAACGAAAGAAAGAACGTATAATGCTTTTATCGCTGCAAAGAAGACAGCAACAAGAAGAGATGAAAGAAAGAAAAGAGGCAGAGGCACAAGCTCGTCGAGAACAAGAAAAATTAAAAGCAGAAGAAAGAGCTCGTAAAAAAGAAGAGGAAAGGCAACGAAGAGCAGCTATTTTAGAACAACATAAAGTAAAGAAAGCGATAGAAGAGGCAGAAAGAGAAGTGAGTGCTTTTTGTAAATGTTTTATTACAGAATCTCAACTATCGGAATTAATTGCGAGACAAATGTTTGGATAATAGAATTTTCAGATAATAGAACGCTTTCTCTATATTGAATTTGATATATTTTAGACATAAAATATTGAAGATCCCATAATTTTTTAGCCGCTTATTTCTACGTAAGTAATTGCTTGAAGTTATTTTTCTGTGTTTCTCATCGTGAGATTTCTTTTTTGAGAGCTGCAAATGCTTCAGAATAAAAAGACACATCTTTGTTGTCGTCGTTGTCATTATATAGATAATTTTCAATTGATTATTCTTTATTTTGTATACCATTGATTCTAATGGCCTATTTTTGGATTACATTTGTTGCACAGTATTTTTCAACTTCTTAATTAATAACTCTATCCGTTCTATACTAATAACACTAAATTATTACGAAGAAATCTTGTTTTAATCAAGTAAATTTGATTTAAGTAAATATATACTATGAATTATATACATAAATGTTCGGATACTAGAATATTCCGATGATAGAATGTAGGTGTGCCAATAATCGAAGTTCTATTGTATTAACAATATTTTAATTGAATTAATCGCCAAAAATTATTATTATTATTTAGGGTAAGGTTATCGATAAAGAACTTCTCAATGCAATAAAACCAACAAAATTGCGTAACAAGACTGCAACTCGACCACGACCCAAAACAATTCACGTGGATGCTGGTACGGAGCTGGATTCTGGAGCTCTTACGCCAAGTCGCGGGAAGAAGGGTTCTTCTTCTAATCTAAGTACAGGTATGACAGTACTGTTAATGTGATGTGGTAATGATACAATTATTCATTGCAATGATCAGTGTTTCTTGGAGAGAAAATTAAATAGTTATATATTATACCGAGTTAAAACGATGGTCATTTATCATCTCTAATATATTTTGATGTATTGTACATATTACGTATGAAATCATCTCCAAGATAACAATTACCACTGCTATTGTAACAAGTATATTCCTTTATTATAATCTTCTAATAGTGACAGTTTCTCAGTGTTGTAATGTAATTGCATTTATTTTCTGCATGGCGAAAATTTAAGTCAGAAAAGTTTAATTTTTTCTTTAGTAACGCCATCTTTTCCATACTGATTTTTTTGTTGTTATTGTTCTCTTTTATTTTATAAGATCTCACTCCGTCACAATTCCATAAGCTCTAAATTTTCTCGGCTATACTAGTTTATCAGTTAATCATTCAAGACGAAAGCATTATACAGTAAACTGATCTCATACATTTCTTAGACTCCTGTTTGAAAAAACTAGAATAGTAAAGAAAATTCGAGCTGATTGTTTTGCACTAACACACTTACTGTAGCGTCGCTGACTTCCCCGACGATGAGGCGAGACTACTACCGAGGCTCGCAGGACAGTCTTACTGCTGCTCATTTTGATGAACGACGTTCCGGCCCTCTTTATCGGGGCGGCAGTCTCAGGGGTATGCACAACACACAATCTCTGACTCTCATATATATATATATATATATATCAGAACATCATATATATGTATTTGTTAGTTTTGCATACGAAAAGCTAAACAAATACTAAATTATTACAATATTAAATGTCTTTTATTATTAACATGCTGATTGGAGTGTTTTGCTTATACTTGCTGCTTCTAATACTTAATGGTAAAATTTATAGAAATGTTTCTAAATTAATCGGTTATAACATACATACACTTGCCTCGTATATAACACGAGAAACGTGCAATATATTATACCAAATGTCTACTGTATAAACCAGATTGAGAAATACTTGACGATACATTATACTTGATATTTTTTTTTAAATTATTCGTTTTTAACGTGTGAATGATATATATTATAGCACTTTTCTTTTCATATAATTTTGCATGTTTTAAATTTATTTGAAATATTTGTTTATTAGTGTAAATGTTGTAGTAAAATTCATTAAAACATATGTAGTATCTAGTATCGTCCTGGAGAGGAATTAACTGATTGTAATAGAGGTACCCTATTTTAGTATCTTCCGTAGATTCACCTGATGACGGTAGAGGTTCCTCCCCTTGTCGAAGTATGAATCAACTTGGTCGGCGTGGTTCCTACAAAACATCTAGAGGTGGGTTAAATATTATTTATACAAAGAATGCCTTAAATCATGTTCCTTTAAACGTTTGGCTTGATGAAAGTAGATTCGTTGCAGGATGTATCACTGGTATGGGCAGCTACGTATGAATCTTACATGTTGAATATTTCATTAGCGTTTGATTATTCCCCAAATTATCTAAGTAAGGTTACTTAAGGGTATGACTTTATTTTTAAGTAGCGCCTTATAGTAGATATCTTTCAGTTGGAACGCAACGTTGTTCTGCACCAACCTGCACTGGCTACCTTGAGTTTTTGATGTTCCTAGTGGACATGGCTCGTAGTTAGACTCTGCCCCTGATGCAACGTACGATTGAAGCATCCCCTACTATTAATCTTTGATCGTACATAGCGTTTGGAATGTAACAAGGTAAACATTGCATTATTGCAGATGTGCAGGAGCCTCAGCAACAGGTTAGAGGCAGGCCTAAATACCCGAGTTACCAAAACTTTAAGGGGAGAAAGTCTAATTCCTTGATGAATTTGTGTGGTAAGAAGCACCAGTGACTTGGAATACGTTTAATCCCCTTTTATCGTGCAACAGTATATATTTTACGTGTCCCGTACACTGTTCCAATTTTTTGTAGGCTATAAAGCATACACGTAGTCGCATGGTGGCAGATTGGAGCACAGGTGGCAGTGATATATGTACACGCATACACCAACAGCACATTGTTTGTATGTGTTAAAAATTCTATCTGCTAAATTTATATTTGGCATTACTTGAGAAACAAATGACACATGAATCTTTTTTAATCTCTTTTTTTAATTGTTCTTTATTTCTTATCTCTCTAGAGAAATATTTCTCTATAAGCAGATAGAATTTTGATTCTCATTCATAGGATAACTCATTTGCTGCAGTAGATAAAATTAAGTTGACGCTTGTTGGGCTTGTTCTTGTACAGCACTGGTTATGGATACCGATATTTTCAATGTTTTTCAGATTATATTGTTGGTGGTTCCAGATTCCACTTAACAACCTTTCATTCTGACTCACATTTAGGTCCTGTATCATATGGTTATCCTATCACTTATGTTAAATGTGTGTATATTTGTTTGTTATTCCTCTCTATTTTTATTTCCAGGTATTATGGTAATACAGCATAGTAAATTCATCTTAGCGATGAGCATCATATTTTTTAATAGAACTCATAAGTGCTGCATGAGTTAATACATTTACTAATGCGTTTAGTGGGTTATACTATCGTTAGATGAATTTGTTATGCTTCATTTGTCGGCCTAAAATCGTAAAATTACTACTAGCAATCATATAAATATTTCATTACAAGTGAATTTGTCCACTGTTTTTTGTCGCGTATTACAAACTATTAGATAAAATAGTACCTTAGACAAATTGTCAAAATCATCATTTTTATCGAAATTCCTGATAAATAGTTCCTTAGATTATTTTAGAATCATGAAAACTTTTTTACGTGAACAAATTATACATATAGATACACAGAATTAAAAAAGTTTCTTGATGTGATACATACAATATATCAATACTTCTTAAAGTTTCTATATTGGACGCAAGCTATGAAGATGGATATTCTTAATGGTCCCTTCGTAAGTCTAACAAGTGACTAATATCTCACGGTTTATATCAGGAACTAACCATATAGTAATTAATAAAATTAACTTCGTTCAAATTCCTCTTGCTTGGATGGGTACATACGTTTTATATATTGGGCTGACTGTTGAAAAGCCGTATCTTTTGACCTTAATTTCATGGACGGACACATTCGTTCGAGTCCTTTTTTTTTTTAAATTTCTATCTTCATATACCGAGCTTGCGTTCGCAGGTTCGAGTAGTGATCAAGACGGTATGATGTGTCGATACACAGATACGGACAGCGGGCTGGGCAGAGCTACACCTCCAAGGAGGGCACCAAGTCCGGGTATGGGAAGCATGAGGCATCTTCCGTCGCCGTCTGGGCCTGGTTCCTTACCTCCCGGTTTGATGACCAAGAGACGAGTGTTCGATGATGGCAGCAGCGATATCAGTAGTACACCAAGTTCAATGATGGATTATAATGGTGAGGAAATTGAGTTACACAATTTCATTTATTTGTTCATTGTTCAGGTATTAATGCAAGATAAGTTAAAATTTTGTGAGAAAATGGCATATTAGAAAATATAATATAATTCCATTAATCGATTCTATGTAAACTATCTTAAAATTAAATTAGCATGCAAGTTACATTGTATATTGCATGAAATTGATGAATTCAGTTGTTTATTACTTAGGTAATGCAAAATTTTTTAATAACTTACGTTTAACGTACTGATAAAGAAATTAAAATTTACTGTTATCTTATAAAGAAATGATTTTTTTCAAATTAGTAGCTGTGTCAGCTCCACGTGAAAATTTTAGAAATTAACTTATTTACCAAGCAATTACTTTGATGAAGTACGTTGCATGAATTTTAGATTACTTTTTTTTTTGTTAATAGGTCCAAGATTGTATAAACAACCAACTACGAAGTCAAATCGTGGTATTATGCTAAATGCTGTAGAATATTGTGTATTTCCTGGTACGGTAAATAAAGAAGCGAAGAGAAGAGTTCTGGATGAAATTGCAAGATCGGAAAGCAAACATTTTCTTATTTTATTTCGAGATGCTGGTTGCCAATTTCGAGCTCTTTACTCATATTGCCCAGATAGAGAAGAAGTTTCAAAGTTATATGGTACTGGACCGAAACAAGTCATTGATAAAATGTTCGACAAATTTTTCAAGTAAGTTTATCATCACAGATTTGTTCTTATTATTGATGTATTTCTATGATTTCATTTTGTATGTAAAATCATATCATTAATCAAAAATATGTATAACAAGAAAATTATCTTTTCTAATGTGAGTTTTTAAATATAAATTATTTTAAGGCGTTTTAATAAATAATAGAGTCTAGAATTATAATCTAGAATTATAGTTTTTGACTGATAATGATTTTATGACAATTCAATATTAATTTATTTTATAGCGTATAAATTTGATAATTTATTTGTATTCATAGTTTGATATTTACGTATTTAACATAGATTTTTATATGAGTAATTATATTAATAAGATAAGAAAATAATTTTAAATTATATATGGCTGCAAATATTGATAAGAATTTGAAAAAGAATAATACAGTTTGAAACATATTCTATATATAATAATAAACACACCAATGTCAATAAGTCCTTAATCCATGAAATTTTTTTTTATTATTATGAGTTAAAAAATTTATAAAAGTTATACATACGTTCCAAATAAATATATATAACAGCAATCGACAAATTACATTTTAGCTAGATGCAAAAAATATTCTATATGTTTTACTATATTTTGACACAGAATCATTCTATTCTCATTTATACTATACTTGCATATATACTTATTTTAAACTGATATTGTAGATTATGCAATTTTAATTTTCTTCTTTGTTTCTAGATACAATTCAGGAGCAAAATGCTTTTCTCAAGTACACACAAAGCATCTGACTGTGACCATAGATGCCTTTACGATACACAACAGCCTTTGGCAAGGTAAAAAGGTGAATTTACCGAACAAGAAAGACATGCCTCTCGTCATATAGTTTTACACAAGTGTCACATTTTATGCTACTATACCCTCTGTTGTTCATAGTTACTATTTTAATACAGGCCCATATTAAATTAATGCAAACGTTGCGTTTTTAGTCAATTTTATAAAAACAAGTGATTGATGCTGACTCATAGATACGGATGTGCAATCATTTTCAACGTTTTTTACGATTGCATATCACCATTGAACGGCGTAATGTTACCACGTATGTTTCCTTTTTTCTTTTTTGTAATTTGTTGTATCTCTTCTTTTTGTATTTTTCTTCCGTTTTGTTTTGTTTTTAAGATAATGTTGGCATCAATTACTATGTTGTAAGTTTATCAATATCTAATTAATAGGAATGGTTTGTTGTCAATATCTAATATCTTTGCGGACTAATTTTCGACGTGTAACGCCTTGTAATCATATAAGCTGCTATGTTGTAAATGAAAGTCATGACTGATTGTAAAAGGTAAATTAATTTTTCTTATAAAATCATTTCTTTTTTTGCTAAGAGAGAGGCAGGGCTTTCATAAATATCACAAAAATGAACGTTTCATCTTTATATTTCATAAAGTAATTCGCACATATTTCCCCGTTACGCGTAAATTAAAACTACTCTTATTATTATTATAATTATTATTATATTATTATTATTGTAGTATCATTAACTTCTATGGATTATTAAATGCGAATAGAGGATCATTAATTTGAATATGTTTTTTTTACAGAATCTATAAAATGATTCGTATTCTCTAGTGTGATTTTTGTATTTGATTAATTTCTATTGAACAAAACCAAAAGAAAATATTAAAGAAAAGAATCACAAAATGCTTTTGTTTTGCGTGAGAATTTCATTTATAGAATAGTCGATATTTTTATGAAGTGATTTTGAAGTTCAGCATTGTTTCGTATGATCCGTTATAATTGTCTTAAAATTCTTTTGTTCATCGTGTACATCATTGTCAAAAGCGAATTGATGATTCTTCGTTGACCATGAGATTTTGCAGCTGTTGACGGTTGCAGCAGCGTACGTAGATAATGTAATTCGTTCGTTGAAAAGTGTTGAAAAAAAAACCAGCTCACGGACAAACGAAAAAAGTAAAAAATAATAATAATGTGGATTTGTAAATATATAAGTTGGTTCTGATTAGTGAAAGAAAATACCAAATCAGCCTTAAGATCGATCTGGATGTAATTGATGTTGTGCGAGGATGTTTTTCCTTTACAGTGTAGGTACCATCGAATATAATTTATATAATGCCTCGTTGATTTGAATATCTTGAAGCGAGTCTTGTGAAGTGTGTATCGGTATAAGATTAGAAACTTTTAAGAATTTGAGAAGGGAGAGAGAATGAGACCGTACCAAACAGTACCAAAAGTAAAAGTTTGTTTCCTGAGTGAACAGTATGATTTTGGTAACTGATATGAAGTGTCTGGACATTAAAAATGACCACGAATTGGTAAAATTTTTGATTGAATTGCTATTTTTCTTTCCTGCGCGCAATACATACTTATTCTAATATATCGAACAATTTAAAATCTTGTAATTATTTCGAACATTGTAAGAGGAAAGCAGAAAATGATTTGGAACGTGGAAGTACTAAAACAACAAAAGTTCTGTGTTTGAAGTTGCTTTTACTTTAGTTGAATAACTTATTTGAATGTATTCTAGGCCTAATTCATTCTAATCCAATAGTCTATAGTCTGCATTCCTCGTAACCAAGAGACCCTGGAAAGAGTGTTAACTTATTTATAAATGTCTTAGTATATTGTTATAAATTTTAACGAAGCGGACTAATGTTTAACCCGTTTATAAGTGGAATATTTAATTTTTGAATTTTGTAAACAGTATATGGATCCTTTTTCTTCGGATGATAATCGTTCTCTTTCTTTTTTTTTTATTTTTCTTTCTTTTTTATGTATGGTTCTCATTTCCTACTGGAATACGTCAGTCTGATTTCAAACGAAACGAAATATGCGGTTCTTGTATTGTACATGAAAGATAATTAGCATAATAATGTAATAATGAAAGAACTATTTATTGTGCCATAAATTATAACTATCCGCCATTCGTGTGGGACTGGCACTGACGATTCCATCTTGACGATTTAATTTTCTGAACGCATATACAATCTTTTTTTCGTAAATACGCCAGTAGGACGAGCGAATAGAAACTAGATAGAAGTAAAATATAATTTTTGTACAGAAATATGGAGGGTCTATCTGTTATGAATTTTATTCTCGAATTTTCTTTTATTTAAGTTTAGCACATATGTTGTTTACAAATTTTCTTGTTTGTCAAGTATATGTAAAATGTATTTTTTAACTCGATGGACATGTGCATAGGAAGCATTTAAAGCGATAACATTACGAGAAGAAAGAACAAAAAAAAAAAAGGGAAAAAAATGTGTAGGTTGACTGTAACAATAGACTCTCCTATATTCTGCAGTGGCATAGCAGAACATGACCGTATTGATTATTCTTAAGTAATTATGCAACATATCGAATTTCATGTTCTTCACGATTATAATCGCGAAAAATATATTTTTAATTCGCAATGATACAATACTTGGTTCAATTGTCCTGAGATTATTTTATTCATCCTCATGTCCGAGGTGAATGACACGTAATGGAAGGACTTGGAAAAAAAATTTCACGTTAAATGAGAAAAAATCCGTCGATCGTAGTTATCCAGAGGAGTTCATTATATTCTATTCTCATCTATTGTAAAAATCTATTGCGTGTATTGCCGTAAAAAATGATGAATAGTGAAATTTTTGTGAGCTTCAGACTCCGAAAATAGTCCGACCTGACAATATTGAATGCGAAAATAGGTAAACGCCGTAAGATGAATTATAAAGTTTGAAGGCATAAGCCACGTTAAAAAGTTTACGATAACAATGTGAACGAACAGTGAATGAAGATTTACGAATAACAATATAATAGTCACTAATCTTAAGAATTAACGGAAAAACATCGGTTTGTGAAAAAGAGATTGAAAATAGTAAAAAAAAAAAAAAAAACTACAAATAGAGAACGTTCGAAAAAAGGATGTGTAACTGCAGAAAGGAAGGGTGATTGCTTGTGCTTGATATTTATATTTTTCGAAGCAGAGAAATATTATTAGTGAGCTGTTGGTAACTGACGCGTGATAAACAATGAAACGAAAAAACACAGAGATGGGAAAAATGGAATATAAATAATCGCGCTTACTAATAATAAACGATTATCTTTATGTAATAATCCTTCATTTTTATTGTCATAAATGGAAGAAACTGAAAACTTTGTCAAATCATACTTGTTCAATTTATCCATGTCTGTAAATATTATGTTTTTTTATATGCATAAATGAAACTACTACTCAATGATATATATTTATTGAGTACGTCAAGTCAAAATTTGGGTCATATTTTACTGTTAGCACCTTACAGCGAATGTCATCAATAAAATTTAATAACCCACTTTGCAATAGACTTTTATTCTTCTGTGAATGATATATATATATATATATAAATGGAACTAAGTGTGTCTTCTTTATCTTAATTGATTGTGTAATGTAAATGTATATATAACCTTTGGAGTACAGAAGAGGATGAATTAGATGACCATACTTTCTCATTGTTATATATTTTATACACAATAGCGAAGGCGTCATTGTTAATTTTTCTGCATATGTATAATATATTACAATTCAACGAATAAGAAAAATACTAGACATAAATATTAAAATATTCTTGTGAAAAACATTTCTCCCTATATATATATACCATATTAATTCATTAAGGACACTTTATTACAGGGCGCTAAATATGTTGTTTTTCTCATTTTTAATCATTTTAAATATTCGATACGGTATTACCGCTATAATAGTACAAAATAATTTCATTTTTTCGTTCTTGTTCTTTGCTTTTTAAAAAATATACGGTCTCGATCGAGAGCCATTTCATACATTATATCGTATTCTCAATCGAAATCGCTATGTACTCTTATATTAACGATAATAAATAGCTTTAAATACTGATGTACAATTGTTTTGTGACTTACAAATGAATTACAATTAAACTATATGGCAGTGATCTTACTACTTACATATATGTTGTGACATTTTGTGTATCAAATTTATTATACAATTTGACGCTAATTCGTGCCATAATTTGTTAATGCTAATTAAAAATCGTTTCTCAAACTATGTTTTCCAAAATTATTGTTGATATTGATTCTAAAAAACATTTTAATGACGGACAATCGTTTGAATTTTATACTACATAATATATTGATATTCTGATAGTTTAATGTTAAATTATAAATTGAAATTTTTAGAATTCACTTAATTTTAATTTATTTTGTAAAATATAATTTTTTCATTAATTTAATTTTTCATAATCTTATTTATTCAATTTAAATTTTCATAGATTGTTGTATTCGTTAATAGAACACGTGTAGAAATATGAAGATATTTTTCAATTGTATTTTCAAAATGTTATAAATTTTATTATTAAAATATTTATTAGAATAGCAATATAAGTGTAATGAATTGTTTCTATCTTACATTATTATTTTATAATAGTTATATTGTAATATTTTGAAATATTTTATAAATATACTGTTGGTGTTGAATAAGTAATTTAAAAAATTTTAAAATAACGTTAATCAATGTATTCCAATTAAGTTATGTATAAATTTATCCATAAATTTTCGAAGCGGACTTAAATAATAAGTGCTTCAACATCAATTTGTTAAAACAGTACATAATGCATATAAATTAGATTAAATTTTTTGGTACATGTGAGGGAAGTGCTTTTTTCTTCTTCTTTCGTTTGTAAATAAAAATTTATTTAAAAATATTTTGGCTGAATTAAATGTAAAATTTGTTATGTGTACAAATTATAAATATTAGCTTTTTCTTTTTTGATTATGTTCATCGTGTATCTTTTTTTCTAAACATATTTTTTATATAAATATGAGCTTATCATCAGGAAGAGATACATATATATAAATACATAAAGTAGTTCGATTGATATTTATAAGTATTTGTTATCGAAATACTTTAAAAGAGTTAAAACAAGTTTGAGAAACATCAATGTAAACTTTATGCGTTTGAATGCTAGCATCTCTTGGCTTCATTTATCTTATGTCTTAATGATTAAAGAATTTTCGATCATGATATGGCACTTGATCCCAGTGTGAAATTGCATTGAATACAGTTCACAGAAACCTTTCGAGGATTGTGCATTCTTTAAACAGTCTTTGGAACTAAACTGAATGACTCGGAGGAGTTCACACATTGTACTGATTATCATTGTACTGGGCAGGAGCTCAAGTGAATATTATGCAATTCGTCCATGTCTGTCCAATCTCGTCTTTCTCCCCCTATCATTACATTTCTTATACATCCATTGAAATGATCTCTTGTTAATAATGTTCCTTTTGGAGCAGAAGCTGCAAAATCATTATTAATTTACACTTAAAAATATAATAGTAAATTATTTCCACTCTATTTTTATTTATTTTATAATAATTTTAAAATATATTAATTTTAATAACAATTTAAATAATTTAGTTCTTCATTAATATTGAAGATATTATAATTTATTTATTATAATGGTTTTGCTATAATTTTGAATGGAACGCAATTAAATAAAAGATTTACCTGGTAAGCCACCAATGTATAGAGGAACAGAGACTGAAGAATCCATTATATGATAATTAACATTAGCTGGAAGGCCATACTTCTGATCCATCTCATCGACTTTTAGTGCCAATTCTTCGTCATTAAAAACTGCTTGTATTCTATGCCATCGATTGTCACAGATCGTGTATGGACTAGTGAAACGTTGTTCTACATATAACGGATTGTTATCTCCTAAATCGCCAGACATTATCACTTTGCCATTATTCAATTCCAATGATACTGAAGGCGAATTGCCAGGTGCTGTTATAGAAAGTAAAACACCCGATAATTCTGATGTTCTAAATTCTAACTGAAGTTCTAACACGGCACCTAATTCAAAGTTTTTCTCTGTAAAGTAGAATTTCGTTTATTAATATGATAAAGTTTTATTTTATTTTTGTATGATATTTATTTAAATATTGATATTTCTATATTAATATTTAATATATTATTTATATATGTATATATAAGGTAATAGAAATAAAAAATTAATAATAGATATAATAACGATTATTGAATTATTCAATTTCATTCAATACTTCCGTTTAGCATTTACAAATCAGTGTAGTTTAAATAATTTAAATAAATAATTATTTTATTCAAATAAAAATAAAATAATTAAATAATAAAAGAGTAATTTAAAATAATTAATAATGTTTAAATTAGATAAAGAATATTATAATTAAGATAGCTTACTATATATAGCATATGCTTCATCCTGGAAATAAGCTCCACTTTCAACATTTGGGAAACATTGTCCTACTTGATAAGCTCTACTTGTAGAACCAACCATATCATACACATTTCCATTGATCCTCAATCCTCTAATACATCCTTTTAAGGTCTCGAGTTTAACTACCACTTGTTCAGGTATTGGTGTTCCACTTTCAGGCAAGCCTCCAATATACATCATGGAGGCCAGTCCAATTTTTCTTGGCACTTTAATCGTACGTGGTGTTTGGGAATCAACGAGCAATGTCAACTTTCGTTCGTCATGGCTGATAACTACATGATGCCAGTTACCATCATTAAACGGTGTTTTAAACAATATCTCTTTCTTCTGCTTATTTTTCACTAAGAGTAAAAGCTGTCCATCTCGTATCACGACCATGAGATAGTGCTTTGGTCTATGGCCCTATAAAGTAAAAGATACATTAGTTAAAAATATTTTACATGAACAAAATTATAATACAGATTAAGATTTTGCCTTTGATCTCTAATTACTTATACGAATTTTAGAACTTAAATTTTTACATACTGGAGTAATAAACAGCAGTCCGTTTGGATAATACGTCCTGAAATCAAACTCTATTGCATATTTCTTCTCCCAAAATTTTTTAAAATTTAAATAAAGCTGCGTGTGGCTGTTTGGTTTGTCTCCAAATTTGAGAGCACCAGCTTCCAAAGAGTAATACGGCACTTTTTGACATCCTTCTGGTTGAGTAGACATTCCTCTCGATAGCGATGCTGATGGTGTATAAGTAGGAGGATCTTTTCCCATACTCGGCCCAGGCCGGCCAATTAATGCATGCTCGAAACTGACAGCTTCGTCAAACTGAACAATTCTATAAAAAGAAATAATTAAATGAATATTCTTTATTCAGTTTATTGAATATAATAAAATTTTTGAGCTATAGTTTTTCAATAGATTTTTTAAATAGATATTTTGGAAATATATTGTAAAATTTTATTTAATTATTTAATTTACTAATTATTTAACTTACTCGTCATTAAATATCGCGTCTTTAATGGCCCCATACAAAGGTGTGATGGTAGAAATCATATTGGTATTGTTAATAAGTATTGGTAAACCTCCGAAAAATAATCCTCCGCTTTCTTCAGGGGCTCTAATAGCAGCACTAGTGGGTAATTTACCAGCCTTTTGATAAGCATCATCTATTCGCAATTCTACATCTTTTCGTCTTTTAATTACTGTTACTGAGTGATATCTTCCATCATTAAAAGTGTCATTTGACTGTAAAACAAGTTCTCCTCTCCCAGCATTTAAACGAACTTGCACTTGTCCATTGATAATGCACACGGAATAGTAACTTTTCTTCTGAAAAAATTATAAATGAAATTGTAAGTTAAAAACATGGATCGTTATTGTAACATTTATTTGAGTAAATTTTGATAACTTTTTTTTTTTGAAAATTAGTATGTAAAATATACTATTGAAATATGAAAGACTTAAAATAAAATTTGCTATGGAATATCAGTGAAAATAACATATTATCAGTGGAATTACATATTATCATTTTTGGTTCAAAATGCTTCAAATAATTATCAAAAAGAAGAAATAGGATTTAGAAAATTTAATGAAAACAAATATTAAGTAATTTAAAATTATTAAAAAATTGTGAGTACAGTTGTAATATATAGCTTGCATTATATTTTTTTATTTAATTTCAATGTAAAAGGATAACGATACTATTATACTTACAATCGAGTCATCATTCACATGTCGTATAAAAGGCATACGTTCTTCTTGTCCTTCGAATGTAGAAAGAAGAAGTACAGCCTCCTTTTGCATTGTTCTAAAAGAAAAACTCACTGTGGAGTTTATTTTACGCAATGTATATGCTGCATGTTGTAAATAACCATCTCCGTAAAATCCTACTATCCTTAACGGCTGTAAAAATAAAAATTTATTATCATTATTTTTTATGAAATTTACTCTTTATTCGTGTACAAAATTTTCTAAAAATAAATTGTTTTTTCAACATTAAAACGAGAAATAAAATTTGATATACTTTTATAGAAATTATTTCAAGTTTCTTAACTATTCAAATAGCATTTTAATTAAATATCATAATAAAAAATATGTACATCATATTTATTACTTATTTTAAAAATAGAACAAGAATTTATTTATTTTTAATATCTAAATAGAAATTTCATAATTATTTTTTCACAATTAATTTATTTACCTTATTAATTTAAAATTTACCTAATTAATATCTACTACTAATTAATATCTAGGTAGAAATTTCATAATTATATTTTCACAATTAATTTATTTACCTTATTTGCACAAGTCGGCTCGACACCATAATACTGTTCAGCCATTGGATCATAGCCTACTTCAACAACAATATTAGACATACAGCCAAGAAATGAAACCTGCGATGGTAACATTAACTTTTCTGCGCGAAAACTTGGTGGAATACCACCGATGTAATATTTAGCCTGAACGAAGTCAGGAATGTCTTCTTTTTTGGGTTGAGGTGCAGGTGCACCAATTCTTTTATCGCTTTCTCCTTCTACACTTAAACTACATTTTTCAATGTTTTTACGTAAGTGATAATGTCTAAATGCATCCACCTTTGTCCAGTTTCCAGTATTGTATTTAAAGTTTGAAGACATTTCCATACTAACATTACCGCCGTAACCAATGTGCAGAATCACTTTTCCTTCGCGCAAGAATATCATAATGTGTTGGTTCTGTGAATAAAAATTTAGATATAATTATATTTTATTAAAGCTTATTTTATACCAGAAAGTTTATTTTCTTTAAATCAGAATGATTAATAATTATCTGCAATACTTCTTGTTATATTGGCATTAGATGTTTATACATTAACTTTATATATTTATGTATATCATTAACTAGCTACCAATATAACAATGGCCGGATCATTTTATGTATGCTATTATTTTGTTCTTATGATTTGAAGCGGAATATTATATATGTAAGATTATCAGCACAAGATGTTCTATGTAATATGTACAAGCAAATACATAAATTTAAAAATAGTTGTGTAATGAGATCAAGGATTGAAAGAAACTAAATTAAATGTATTGTCGAACTAATATTGAAAAATAATGTTGCAAAGAACTCTGTTGTTATCCTAATAAATTTTATAGTTATATTGCGCATAATTATTCAACCATTAAATTTGTTTTATATATTTATTTGTTTTATATTAATAGATAAGAATAAAAATTTAATATACTAATAGATCTAAGAATAAACAAGTATAATAGTCAAATTCAATGACGAATTACCAAATATGACGTATTTAAAATAAAATAGAATATATTTTTAATTTCAATTTTGTAAATTTTCAATTAAGTAATAATTAACAAAAAAATTAATTACTTTCCTTTTACTTTCTAAGATATAAATAATAAACTATTTTTTAAAAAAATAAAAATAAATAATATGTAAATATTATGTACATTATCTGGATTAATTGCCAAAAATAGCAAGGCATTCTCGTCGAATGTTCGGAAGCTAATTGATATTCCAAATGAATATTTATTATATGGTCCTGAAGAAACCCTATTTCTGACCGCATATCCTTCTCCATTGAAACTGTAAGCTATATCATCCCTGGCATCTTCGACTCTATAACATTAAAATAAAATATGAAAAATAAATAGTAATTTTTGTATATCAAAAAATGAAACAAATTTATAGCTTTTTATTAATTACCCTTCCACACATGCTTCACATGCCATATCCGGTGCAGTTGTAATGAAATTCCAAAGACCTATAGGTTTTCCATCCAGAATAACTTGATGTACACATGCTGGAAGTCCATTAGATGCAACAAGCTCTGTTCTTTTACGCTCTGTTCTAGGAATTTTTCCTATCCAAACACGATCTGAAGTAGTAATGTCAAAGCGGGCGTACTCAGAATCTGTCGAATTCCTTACAGAAGGATGTTCTCTCATTATCAACGCTTGTTTTCGTACATATAGTTTGCCTAAATGACGTACCCTGAAAATCATTTTCAATGTTTCAATTTTTTACATATAAAATAGATAATGGATAATAATCAGTTGATGAAAGTTGTATAGATATAATAAAATTCTATTTATATAAATTGTCATGGGATAAATAATTTATGTAATTATAAATTCATTTAATAATTCTTCATTCTATTAGTGATATTTTCTTCATACAATAAAAGTAGTAAGTGGATTCAATCAGCAAAAATTCATTTGATCGGGCATTGAGTAAAAATTTTTTTTGAGTTTAAATAAATGAAATCCTTATAAATTTTACTGTATTGCCGAGCAGAGATATTATTTATTATATAAAATAGATTTAAAAAGTATTATGTCCAAGTGTTAGCAATGAAATGTGCCAATTCGTTTGACTTTGAAATTCTATTGAAATGTTTTTTTCAGACAGAACGTCTGAGAACAATTTTATAATAGCAATCTTATTTTATTTTTTAAAGTATTTAAAGGAATTAATTGTAGAACTTTCTAATATAATTCTTTATACAAAATACTTATATTCAAAATTTACACTACCAGAATGGTCAAAATAATCAATTTGTAATTTTTTATACAGTTTATAAATTCATATTGATACATTTCCTGGAGATCTCTTCAAAGATATAAATAAAAAATTTCTTTAATAATAAATGATTATTCTAATTATAAGTTCGGATATAAGTTCTGACATAGTTTCACTTTAGGTAATGATAGTTCTAGTATTAATATATCAATAGTGTATTAGTATTTCAAATAATATACCTTTCCGCTTCTATACGATACCAGATTGTATCATCTTGAAGATCGCCACTTTGTAATGTTTCAGGGTGTGTAAGAATTCCTGTTCCTCCTCCAACATTCCATACAAATCTCACTCTCCTGTCAACGATCTCTAAAGCAAGGAAATCATCCTGCAAGTGAAACAAAAATGTAACATAACATATTTCTCATTTCGTATTTTAAAATACTGTATTCAACTCGAGTGACATATTTACATTTATGCTACTTGGCAAATAAAATAGAGGGCCTTCTTTCTTCCCTTTTGGAAGTGCAAAAGTCATTACAATTGTGTTTGTTGATGTTGGTTGTAATGTGGATGGTCTGTAGGATCGACTGCATTCTTTCCCTTCTGCTGATCTCAAAGAAACACGAATCTAAAAAAATATTTCATTTAAATATTTATTCAACAAATGTATCAACAAAATTAAAATATTCCAAAAAATATATCATAATTACTCCATCAGCGGTATTTCTAGCTTCAGCAATCTTGTCTTTGAGATTTTGTAATTTTGTAGCTAATGTATTATTCCATTTGTCAAATTCCATTTTCCTTTTTATGGCGGCATTTGATAAACTTATTAATTTTGCATCTGCTTTTTTCATATTACTAAGTGCTTCTGTCACTGCAAAATTTTTTTTTAATGAATGTATAATGAGGAATACACAGGTAGCATGAAAAAAATGTATAATACACTTTACATTTTTCACTGGCTAAACTAATTTCTGAATCGCCTTCTCGTTTCAAATCGTACAATTTCGGTTTCAATCTGTTAGTAATCCCTTCTTTGTAATCTCCAATAAGTTTCTGCGAGTTTTTAATACTTTCTAATATCTTTTCGTTCTCATTTAATATATTTTTAACATTTTCACGCACTATAAAACAACACATAAATATTTCAATAGGAACTAATTATTAAAATATCTTATTATAAATTTTATTAAGATTTTATTTTAAGACAAGATTAATTAAGAACTCTTAATCGCTAGACTGCAGATTTTTATGCATTTTTAAATTTTTATAAACGTAACTGAAAGGAACGAAAATAGAAATTTGTTTTATTTACTGAATTGAAACAGATACTCCACTTTAAATATTTTATATATTTTTGCATATGTATTTTCACAACTTTCAAGTTTCCATAAATATGTAAAAATCTACAGTCTATTAATTACAATTCAAAAATAAATAATTCTAAAAAATATTATAATAAAAATTTTGAAATTTTACGGTCACAATAATCAGCAGGAAACCTTAAATGTTTAACTATGTTTATTTATATTTATGTATTATATATTAATTGATACATAACAATTACAATATGATCTTACGTTTCTTACTGTCATCTTGCAATTTTTGCAATTTCACATTGACTTGATTGTCTTTCATTCCAGTACTGTTTAGAGTATTTTTCAAAATATTCACAGCTTCCTTTTGTAATTCCAATGCTTCATTCGCGCTTTGTACTAATTTTCCATGTTTATTTGCACTATTCTCCTGTCTGGAGGATGCTACTAATATTTCTTTGGCGTTGTCCAAGAGTGATTTTAATTTGGGGCCATCAGGAAATGTCTGATAATACCAATAATTATAAACATAAATGTTATTACAAATTATTAAATTATTGCGGAATTATTGCATATTATCCGAACTGAAATTTTTGATCTGGATATGTTTTTTCGTAGGTATTTTAAACTAAAGCCAAAAATGAAGGTCATGTTTCATGGAAATGAATAATTTTAAAAATTCGACCTTATGCACATTTGGCCGTTTGATTACATTTAGGAAATTTTATTATTTATTTTGACAAGGTTCAATACCAAAATCACAACCAAATTCGTATATATTAAACAAACTGTTGAAAATTAATTTAAAAATTAATCCTTTCTAACTCTATACGTAATTTTTTTGATAATTTCATACAGACAATAAAGATACTAAAATCTGTAATTTAAAAAGAGTTTTTTTAGTCGTTTTTTTCGCTCTTAATCAATAAAATAAAATTCAATAATTATTTAACATACATCAAAAATTTACTTTTCTTAATATGGTTTTTGCCTATCTGTTAAGTAGTAAAGATTTTATAAGAGAACATCAAAATTCGTGATTTTTCGTTTAAAATATGTCATTACTAATAAACATTATATTGAGCATTTATAACATAGAAAGTAAAAATTCACATACTTCGTTTCAAAATTTAATTATCTTTTCAATATTCAAAGTCATCTCAAAGTTATATATTAGACATATTTGATGTATTTATGCATGCTATACGATGGAATAGAAAAAGTAACATGCTAGCAAAAAATATTATGGATGTAAAATATCTATAAAAGTTCGATATACAATACTCCATTTCTGAAATCACTCAATCACTTTAAAACATTTCTTATATTATAAAATAAAGGAGATATTCAGGTGTTCAATCTCAGGAGAATTCATTATATGCATCACAAATTATGGAAAATTGACAATATTTTAAATTATTACAGTAAAAAAAAGCATACGACGATTCATTCGATCTCATCTTAAAACATAAAGTCTCTGTTTTAAGAGTTCTGAATTTCCTTTTTTACAAAGATGTCTATATTATTTAGCAGGTGGAAAATTAAAAACAATTTTATGTTTGAAAATTACAAAAATTCAACTTTAAATATTTTAAGAAACTTTTTCATGACTTTTTCACCATGATCTTAAAGATTTTTTCTTTCAACTTGCTGTATGATTTTTTTTTTATTTAAAGCTTAAGCTTAGACGACGAAATATTATAGGATTGAATAAATAGGATTGAATTTTTGTTATTTAATCTTAATGTACAAAATTCAATAAAATGACAAAAAAAATTGTACAGTCGTCAAGGGAAGACTTTAAGATGGATCTAGTCATAGAACAGATTTCCCAATGTTTGAATTTTTATAATTTTTGAGAATAAAAATATTCTTATTTTGAAAAAATCTCAAAGTAGGCTCTCAAAATAGAGATTTTATAGTGAAAAATAAGATCAAATGGATTGTTATCTATATGCCTTTTTTATGAAATTAAAATAGATTGAAATATCAATAATTTTCATAAGTATTATTACTGTATATGAACATATACTTATTTTTCAGTCATATACTAAATTCATGCATACTGTATGATATATGTATGTACAGGGATTCTTCTGAAAGCTCTATATTTACAAAAAAGACTTTCATTTTTGATTTCAGGAATCTTAAAATACCTTTAGAAAGTCTCATTCTAATTAAATATTTTGCCATCTGTATTTTATTCCTCACCCTTACCATGACTACAAAGTATGTATTTCCTTACCTTATTGTACGTATCTTCAGAAATATCTTTAGCTGCCATTGTTGTTATATTTGCAGTTCTTATGTTATCGATGATATTCTTGTATGCTTGACTGGCCTTCAGCGGGCTAGCTGCGATGTTCTTTGTCTCGGAAAACAGACTGCTCGGCAGAAACGCCAAGTTGCACTTTATCAAGTTATCGATCATCAATTACATAAAATAATAACGTAATACTAAATAACGATTATTAATTCGCAACTGGAACTGTCACACGATTTCACATGATTTAATTTTCTTTTGTTTTCAAACTTATATCTCAAGTATTCCAGAAAATTTTATTCAAGCTTAAAGATATTATAATAATGATTTTATAATAATTAGAATTATGTATCTTTTAAGTACACAGGACCAGTGCGAAAAAATTTTAGAAAGTTATTTTAAATAGTCAAGTATTTTAATAGATAAATATGTCTAGTATAAATTTAAAACAAATTATTTTTTTCTCTTCAATAATTTTAATATTTTTTATTAATAATTTTTAATTTTTTTACTAATAAACATATATAAATATTAAATAAAATTATTACACTACATTTTTATCTCGTTCCTTTTCTTTTAAATTTAATGTATAGCAATATTTGCTTAACTATCTAAATATTAATGTTACAATCGAATAGCATGAACTAAAAGTATAGGAATAAAAATAAATCATTTTCTCTTACCTGACATACTGATTAACGTAGTTTGATACATTCTTCACGTGTGTAATCGCAGGTATCACATAAGTGTCATTATAATCATAATTTAATCTGTATAGTAGTTCTTCCTTCATACTCAATTTATCAAACCAGTATGTTAATTTGTTTCGTAGTTCCGGAAGATCCTGTAATGTAATATATCTCTTGAAATATTTCTTGATATATCGATATCATTATTTTTAGTTGCAACCGATATTAATAACTAAGGTAACATATTTTTCTGTGTATACAAGGGCTACAAAATAAAATAAAAATATATCATAATAAGTAAGATATGCTATGAAATATAGTATAAGATATATTATGAAAAGTTCTTTATTCTATTTCAACTATTGCAATTTTATTATAATTTTATATTATAATTTAATATACATTAAAAAAAAATTTTTTAAAATTGTTGATAATTTATTACAAATCTAAGTATTCAGTAACATACTTGAACATTATTTTGAAAATCAATGATGAAACCATGTGTTTCATTTGTCAACTTTTCCCCTTCAGTAACGGATGCGTTAATTAAGTTCCATAATGTGTTAATCTCATTACAGTGATTTTTAGCTTCTAAAAATGTTTGATTGATATTGCTGTATAAACCATCGTAGGTAAAGAGCGTTTCCATTGTGTTTTCTATGATGTTTCTCATATCAGTTAGTTTTATAGAATATTCTTCAGCATCATCTTGAGCAATTGTTAATGGTTCCGTGCCATCATATAAAGAATTCAACCAATCAGTGTATTCTGCGACATCCCTGTTATTTTTTAAAATTTAACATGATTGTAATGCAGTATGATTTTATTAAAATAATAATATTTATTATGAATAGAATTAAGTTGCAGTAATTAACATAATACTTCTCGAAAAAGATTATACTAACTCGAGAAAACTTTCGATTTCCATTGTCTTCTTCGTTAAATTTACTTCTTTTAAACCGTTTAAAATCATTTTTGCCATTTTCAATGCTTTCTTGATTTCTATCCTTTTGTTATCATTTGTATATTGATCTAACAATAAGATTGTATCTACAAAAATAAAAAAATTTTGTTAAATTTAAGTTAAGATTTATATAAAATGAAAAATTTAATGAAATATTAAAAATTTAATACTTCATTTAACAGAAATACCTTCTATATATTTTCGTAGATTGTCCAATTCAATTCTTGCACTAAATATGTTATTCTCTAAATCACTGGTTTTAGACTTTAGAGTATCTCCTCGTTTGGCTTGTTCATTCGTCTGAAATATCAAAATATTCTTAATATTTATATAAAAAAATTAAAATTTTTTATTTAAGAATACATAATATTTAAGCTTTCAAAATAAATAATATTAAAAATTTCAAGAACAAGTAATACTTAGATTTCAATAAATAATATTTAAGATTTCAAGAATGTAATATAAGTAATTAGGATTAAATACATACAGTTCTAAGTAATGTTTCAAAATGTTTCATAAGACCTCTATACTCGTGCCAGGGTATATTTTTCATTTCTTGTTTTAGTTTATTCTGAAGATTTATTTCCTCTAGAAATGTTGTTACATTCGAGCTAATGTAAGATAAATCTTCCCACGGAGGAGGAATATAACCATTAGCTATATGAGTGGTGCCTTCTGCTAATTTTTGTGAAAGCGCAGCCACAGTGTCGAGCAATATACCGGTACAGTTATCGTTACATGCTAGTAAAAAATAATTTAGAAATTAACGAACATTTAAAAATTAATTTTAAGACACTACAACTTTTATTTAAACATTAATTGTTTTCTAGAATTTCTATAAATATTACTAGACAATTTTAACGCATGATATTAAGTAAATTATACAATAATTTTTAAAATTTATTTTTAGCAAGAGCAGTTTGGAATATTAAAGTTTTAATTTATAATTTTTAATTATTTATGAAACTGCATTAATGAAATAAAAGATTTTGTATAAAAATATATTTATTTTAAGCGAGTAAAATATTCTTCACTTACATGTGCAAACGTTATTTATATAAACGTGACGATACGCAGTACATTTAGAGCAATCACGACCCGTAGAACCAGCTCTACATCTGCATTGTCCTGTTTCCGTATCGCATTCATCGTTCAAACTTCCAGCAGCGTTGCAATCACATGGAATACATTTGCCACCAGGAACATGCGGAGATCCATAATATCCGGAAGAGCATCGTTCGCATTTTCTGCCAGTGTAACCTATGCACATGAAGAATGCAAAATGAATTTTTTTTTATAAATTAATCCATTAAGAACGAAAATCTATCATAACTAAACTATGAATATTAATGCATTTTTAGGAAATTTAAGATTCCACAGAAAGCATATAATGCAAAATTATACACATAAAAATTATGATTAATAATTTAATAGACGAAATCAATTTCTATTTTGATTTCATTTTTTTAATTATCTATGTTTATAAAAATGTAACATTTCATAAACATCTGTAGTCTAATCATAACGTCACGAATATCATTATATATAAATAATAATTTATAAATTAAAAAATAATTATAGTGTAGTAAGTAATATATTATTATAACTATAAATGTATTATTATAAATTTATATTATATTAAACTATAATTGTAGAATTCAAATGGAAGAAATAGCGACGAAAAAAGTGTTATTTCAAAAATAGTAGTGTAAAATTGTAAATAAAACATTGCGTTCACGCAATATTTTTCATGCTAAAAATAGATCTATTTTAATATAATATATACTTTTTATATATTTTATAGTATAGACAAAAATTATATTTTGAGTCATCGATTGACATCTTTTGATAAATGTTTATAATTAATTAATTTATAAATTAATTTATAATTAATATATCGAAAAAGATTTTTGTTATGTAACAAAGATACAAACCAGGTTTACAAACGCAAGTTGGTTCCGCATTGGCAAGAACCGTACATGTGTTTGAAAATCTTTTATCTGCTTGTGGACAGGGACAAGGTTTACAACCAAAGTCTGGGTGTCCATAGAAGCTGTCTGCGCAAACATCGCATCTTGATCCTGCGGTATTTCCTTGGCAATTCTAGAACAAGAATATTAACTTTATTATAGAAGTTTAAAGCAATATTAGTATTTATATTATTATTAACATTAGAAGAATTGGGAGTAACTTTTATTGCGGGACGATAAATTCTGTTAAGAATTTACAACTACTGAAAACTATAGACATTATAGTAATGTCACTAGTCACAAATAATTGAATTATATGATACCATCAGTCCTCATAGTATTAATGTACAACACATATTCTTTCTTGAAACTTTTTGATAAAAAGACAAAACTTTTAAAGAAACTTTTTGGTAAAAAAACAAAAAAATTATTTTGCCAACTTATAAATTTGAAATTTTCACAATTTTATAAAAAATTACATATACTTATAAAAATCTTTTTAAATTAATGTCCTTTATAAAAAAATTTTTTAATAATTATATATATAATTCCAAGAAGTAAGTAAATTGATATTAGAATACGTATCTGATCCCAAACACTTTTAACATAATACTTTTACATTCCTTTAAGTACTATTAGATTTTATTTTATCTTTGAATGTCTTTGTTATTTTAAACAATGTTTTTATAATTCCATTTAATTATTTTATTTTAAAAAATTTCTCAAATACAAGTACCTATAAGTCATAGAAAAAAGTCTAACATTCTTTGTAACATAAATTCGAACACCAGACATAATTAAATAATTTCTTCTTAAAGTGCAAAATTTCATTCAGCCATCTTACCAGGCAATGTCCTGTTTCTATATTGCAAATATCAGATCTTCCATTACATTGGCAGGGTTTTGCTTCTCCAATAAGATCAATAACAATGGTCGATGTGATAGTTGTGTTGTTATACCATCGATAGTATCCGATACTTGGATCTTGGCAGGATGTGCTGTTATATTGGAGAGGACACTGGCAAATTTCGATACCAATAGCAAGTTGAGGTATATGCGTGGGAGTTAAAACTGCAGCGTCTATAGAAGCTTCTAGTAAGCTAAAATTTAATAGATATAATAATATATTAATAATGCAATATATTTGGCATGTCTTATATAGTAAAAAATTTTATAATGGAAATTAAACAACAAAAATTAAATAACGGAAAAATACAGTGTGAAGGAATTTCATATGTGAAAGAATAGTTAGTTTTGCAAGTTTCAAAAGAAATTATTGTATAAATAATAGGTTCCAATTCTTAATTGATATTATTGGCCATTACCAACTATAATAATTTAGGATTAAATTAATTAATTTTGGAATTTTTAATTTAACCCAATTACTAATTCTATTTATTACTTCTATTAATTTTCTAAATTTGAATACTATAATATATATATATATATATATATATATATATATATATATATATATATATATATAATATAATTACTAATTTATATAGTATAATTTATATACTATAATATATATATATATATATATAATAATTATATATTATAATATAAATCACTGTAGTTCAACGATACTATATTTTGAGGGTTAAACAGAAAGATTCTTTCTACATTACGTTGTTTTCATTAGTTAAAAGTAAAATTTTTTATATTCTGAAAATTCGATTTCAAATATTTTACATTATGAAAGAAAAAATGGAAAAGCAACTTAATTAATTAAGTGATCAAATAACAAAGTTTTTGTAAAACATACGTTGTTTTTGTAAATTCTGCATTATCGGAGGCTTTTACTAAAATATATTGCAAATTTTGTAAAGCAACCATAAAAACTTCTCTCGTAACTTTGTAGTCAGGCCTGTTTTGTAATTGCCATAAAGATTCGTGAAATCTAAAATGAAAAACCAAACATTAATTTATTATTATTAGAATTTCAAGTTAAGAATTCTGATCTATTAGTTAAAATTGAATATTACCTAACTTCGTAATGATTAGTATCCGTAGATACAGGTAAAAAGTATTCTAAGACGATTTTATTATTTCCTTGCAGTTGCACGATTGGATATTGAAAATTTGATCTTAAAGGTATTCCACCCTCAGTTGAAGTTGTAAATCTTAAAAATCCTCCATAGGATACAACCTTAAATTATAAATGATGTTAATGAATTGTATTCTCTTTTAATTGTATAAGCATTCTTTTATTGTATACTGCATACCGTAAAAGTTTTAGGATATTTCAATACTTAATTTTACTTTCAATATTGTAAATAAATTTTTCAATTATGTATGTGTATTTTATAATACAATTGTTAATACTTTGTAAATTTTTGTTGTATAAAATATTATTTAATTTTTCCAATTTTGAATAAATTACACGTGTTCCAAGAATTCTGAACAGGTATGTATAATACAGTTATATATTCAAGACTTTGTCGATTCATTAACTAACGTTCCATTTTTTAAAATTACATTTTGTACATGATGTTTAATTTCTGATTAATCAAAAAATAAAAGACATTTACTTTTCACAAAACTACAAATTAATTATTTAAACAAGTAATTTGTCTGAAAATTTCACGATATAAAAATAATAAAGCAAATGTTGAAGAAAATGCATCGATAAACTAATAAAAAAATTATATATATTATATTATATAATTGATAAATATAATTGAAAAATACAAAACCTACAGCTGAGAAAATCTATGTTCTAGTGATTTGTTACACTCCTTTTGTAAACACTTCTTTATTGCATAATGTAAAGTTCAGTTCAGCAAGATTTTTCGAGATATTTGAAATTACCTTGTCACCAAGAAAAGATTCTGGTAGCATCCAATAGAGCGGGTAATTATAATACAAATGTGATGGTATCGTGACATCACCTTCAACGTCAGGAATTGTTGAAAGTCCATTGGTCATATTTAAACCGCCGTTAATAGGAGATAAAAATATTCGTGATCTAAATTTTGAAACCTGTGTAAATAAGAAAATATTGTTCAATATTTTTCTTTGATCTTACAATATTAATAATAATAGCAATAATAAATTTTTTGTAATGTAATTATATCCTATTCATAGCTTGGTAAAATTCTATATTTATTTTAGACATATTGCTAATCTACATCTTAAAGAAAGATTAATAAAATAGAACTAATTCAATTCTAGAAAATCTTTCTTTGAACATTATATATTAATATTTAGATTTAAATTATACTAGTATAATGTACAAATTTTATTCTTATAATATTGAATGATAAAGATTTATTTAAATAAAAATTCATATAGAAATTTATTATTTTGTGTGACAATACTTACTATTATATCGTTGATAGTGTCATTGATATAAAGAGTTCGTGGACGTGTTAATCTTCGTTGTCCCCAACTAAGGTCAGCTTGCTGACATGAAGTTGTTCTTCCAAAACAGAAGCATTCAGTACAACCTTTTGGATTATTCAATGCTAAACCGAACGTACCTTCTTTACATTGATTACATTGTCTTCCAACCACGTATTCCTGAATAAAAAATTTACAATATTTGAATAACTCAAAACGTTAGTAAATATGTATATATATTTTTTTTATTAAAAATTTCCATTTACAATAATCCACAACACCTAATTAGGATACTGCAAAATTGTAAGGTATTTAAACCTTACTATACTTATTTATTATAGAATAACTTTAATACTTACTTATTTACTTACTATAGAAAACTTACTAAAAAAACTTTTATATGTGTACCTACTTCTATTAACACCAAACGTACCAAGCGTGGTCAAATGATCAGTTTAAAAATTCGATTTAAAATTCTGCATTCATTGTTATTTCTTTCTTAACTTTCGTTAAAAAGAAATAAAAATACACGAATATAAAATATAAGAAGAAATAAAAATATACAAGTTAAGTAAAAAAAAAAATATATAAGAAATATAAAATTTTTTTTCTTATTAACTAAAGATTATTTTGTGATTTGTTTCCAAATTGACAATTATCTGTATTTTTTTCGTAAAAATACAAAATTTATTACATAATCAATCATTTGATTGGTTACAGTAAAAGCGGTACGTTTGATATTAAATATTTTGTCATTTTTATATACGTAGATTCACACTTGACTAATATAATCATAATAGTTAAATATCACTATAATATTAATGAAATTTTAAAATGTTTTATATAATACATATAATATATTCATGAAAAATTCTTATGGACGTTTGAAAAACTTTTATAAGAAATTATACTTAAAACGAGTAATGATTAACGATTAATGTATATACCTTGCAAGGACACTGTCCTTCATCATTGCAATCGCAAGTTCCATTGTCACATTGCAAAGTACCCGCCACGCTGCAGCTGCAAGGTCGACATCTAGGATAACCATAATAACCTTTCGCGCACTTTTCACATCTAAGTCCATCGTAGCCTATTCTGCAAGGACATTGTCCTTGATGGTCGCACTGAGGTTTCATAGAGCCAAGGGTACATGCACAAGGTTTGCAACCAACTCCTGGGACTAAGTCCCAGGAACCTGGTCTGCATCTGTCGCAATGTTCACCGAAGGTCAGGGTGGGGCACACGCAGCGACCTGTATCAGGATCACAAATGTGACCTGGCCGCACACAGGCGTCACAAACTGAAAATTAAAAATTGCAAACATTATCTCAAGATATATTAGGGTGAGTGAAAAATCGTAGTATAACCGGCCAGCGGTTAATTCTACGTAAAAAAAATAAGGAAAAAATGTGATATACAATTTTTTCATCCGAGGCTTCGTTTTCGAGAAAATCGAATTTGATGTTTATTATTTAAGTACTGTTGGACATTTTGTCCTCGTTGTTACATACATAATTATGCTCGACGAATTAAAGAAAACTGAACGGATTGTAACGTATTATCATTTTTTAGTTCTTCAAACACTTGAAGAATTTTTTGCTTTAGTTGTACAATGATGTTAATATTATTTTTGTACATTTCTTCTTTAGCATGTCCCCATAAGTAGAAGTCCAGTGGTGTGAGGTCCGGAAACCTTGAAGTCCAGCGTATCTTACCGCCACGACCTATCCGGCACGAATACTTTTCATTTAAAAAATTTATTTATTTAAATTTATTTCCTACAGTATCCTATCATTATCAATGTTTATAAATACTAGCACGAGCAAAGACAACCGGTATATAGAATACACGATAAGGTAATCGCATTGCGTAATTGAGTAAATTTCAAATTCGATTTTTTCGAAAACGAAGCCTTGGATGAAAAAATTGTATACCATATTTTTTCCTTATTTTTCTACGTAGAATTACCCCCTGTCCGTTTGTACGACGATTTTCTACCCGCCCTGTAAATAAAATTAACATGTTCACCTGCTTTTTATTGTATCGCTCACTTGCGAAGAAAGTCATGCACGTTTAAAAACACGAGTTTTAAGTTGCTGTAAGAGTATTGTAGAAACATTTTCATATCAGTTATGAAAATTTTTATAATTTGACAGGTAGAAGATAAATACATATGTCGTTCTTTCTAATTCATGTGACATTGTGCTGTATTCCATAAATAGTTTATAAATGGCTTATTAACAGTTTATTATGCTTAAAATTTTATACTGATCATCATTGATCAATAAATCCGTGTTTATGCAGATGAAAGTATCTCGTATTACCTTGAATATCATCTCTTTGATTAACAAAATAATGTTTCATCATATTAAAGTATAATTTCTTGCTTCTATTAAACATACTTTTTCAAGTTGTCTCTCCTTCTGCGCAAATGAGCGATACAATAAGGAAGAAACCAAGGCAAATTGACACTGTAAGTAATAATATATATATATATATGAAGTTTAATTAGTGCGAAATGTATGACATTTATTGTTTATTATGATAGAATATTGATGTTAGCATTAGTTAATCTTTTATGTCCATTAAGTTATCTGCGATATTTTTATTAAAATTCTCATTAGAGAATTTCTGATATACTGTAAATATAGGAAAAAGGAAAAACACGAAAATAATACATGATGAAAATCCAAAAAGACATCAATATATTTTAAGTAATAAAAGTATTATTAGTATAATAGAATTTCGTTTATTCGGACCTTTTTTATATCAGTTAATGTTAGCCTCAGATATGGGAATTCATACTGATCAATTTCAATTATCCTCATCTACTTTTTTTCATGTAAATAACTAAGAATAGAATGTAGAGAAAGCTAGTGAGCCTCTATTACCTGAATGGATTGTCTCCTGTCGAATAAACGAAATTCTAGTACAGGTATATAAAAATATTTTATATATCTTGTGAGCAGTGAGATAAATTGACATATTTTGATTTCATCAAACAAATATTTTCTAACTTATTTTGTATGTTTTCTTTTGAAATCTCACTTACTGTTGGAACGCATAGCGCAGTGTGGCTTTATATTGACAATACGTTCGAGCTGCTTATAAAAATAATACATATACGCATATCACATACATACTTTGTTGTACACTATAAATGTACAACCGATACGAGATGTCGCGATTATAGTAAATCGATAAGGTAGATCTAACATTCCTCCTAATCGCTATATCTTCGAATTCCAGGCACTCGGTGAATTTAACATGCTTGTTACTAGTTAACGGCTTCGTTAAAATATCACCGATCATTCGTTCCGTACTTATGTATTGTTTGATCATTGCCTGTTTCCATTTATCCTTCTGAGGTCCAGACAGTGCCTCACTTACTGATTTGTGAAATCACTGAAAAAAAAAAGTTTGATGTCGTCCCAGGGAATTGTCTGCTTTTTCTTTCCCTTTCCGGATATCTCCTTGGTGCAGGCGTCGAGTGTTTTTGTGGCTCGAGTTCAATTATATTTTCAAGTTTTGAATTGAAGCTTGTTTCCGAAGTAGAAGTTGCACTTGGATCTTCGGATATGGATTGAGTTGAATCTTCATAGTCTTCGTTCTCCGTTGTTCCATTCACCGAAAGGGTAATAGTTTTATCAATGAGTAAGTCCTCTTGCTCAAGATTGATACTTCATTTTCAACAAAATTCACATCTCGTGCCTTTACAATTTGTTTTGGATTTCTCAGATCTGTTATTCTATATCCCTTCCGTGCAGTATCCCAAGAAAACACATTCCTTTGCCTTTTTGTCAAATTTGGTTCACGTATATACTAGTTGTACACTTACCGACATGAGATGTCGCGATTAAAATAGATCGATAAAGTAGATCTAACATTTACAATATGTGAAAAAAAAGGATCACATATTTTATCATATTTCTTATCAAATAACTTAAACAAAAATGACAAAAACTGAAAATCTCTCCTATTATACATATATTAGCATACCTATTTAATAGGTAGTTATTAACATACATATATTAACATATCTATTACATATATAATTTTTTCAAAAAATGTAATAAAATACTTTATATTGCAAAGGTCAACTGTCATTTTCAGTTAATATTTTAAATTAGCAGTATCATGCACAATGTGAAACAAGACATATTATTGCTGTAAATACGTATTTTCATATAATATTTTAACTTATATAAGCTAATATATAAATACTTATAATATATAAATACTTTAACAATAAAACCTATATAATTAAAGAATTCTTCAAATAAAAATGACTCGATACCATTTACGGTTACATTTATAGACACGGTAACATTTATAGATGTATTCTTTTATTGCATGATCATTTTCAGAAATAAATTATCGCTTTTTCAATTCGACTTTTATTTATAGTTATTGAAATATTTGAAACTGTACCTTGACATCCGTTGGATGAGAATCCATAATATCCAGGTAAACAGACGTCGCAACGTGTACCACTCACTCCTGGTTTGCAGTAACATTGCCCTATATCGTGACAAGAAGAATTGAATGCTCCTATAGGATCACATCCACAAGGAGCACAACCTGCTCCCTTTGGCAAACCCCAGAAACCAACCTTAACAAGATTGAAAAAATAGGAAAAGCTTATTACAAATAATCAATTTCAATTAACGAAATTGATTATAATTATTACAATTATGTTAATTCAATTGATTACAATTATATATTAAACTAGGTGTCATCAATAATTATATTATCCGAATATATTAATACATTATCAAAATATTTCTTGTGATAGTTCTGACGTAAAGTTCCAGAAACTATTAAATTATATATTTTGTTTAATTTTAATTTAAATAATTTTCCAATTAATTTAATAATAGTAAGATCATAAATAGTAATTTAAATCGCTTGTTATCATATTCGTAGAATATTAAATTTTATATTTTCACTATACCTTTTTCACTACTCTAAAAATATTTATTTCAATTTAAGTATGATATATGTTTTACTCAAATTGATTCAATTTAAGTATGATATATATTCTACTCACCATACATTGATCGCATTGTCTGCCAGTAATATGAGGTTTGCACTGACATTGTCCTGTTATGATATCGCAGGCAGTGGTTATTGAACCAATAGGATTACATCGACATCCTGAAAATGTTTAAGAAGATTATCATTTGTATAATATTTTTATTTTTTCAATTTATATATTCTACAATTTACGATTAACCTTTGCCTTATATGTATAATACAAAATATTTGTAACTTATAAAAAGTTATAAAAATATTTATTTCACATATTTTTATAAAAAAATAAGAAAATTTAGAAGAATCAAATAAGTTTTATTTGTTGTTCTTAGTATTGCTACTAAGCTAATCCAAAACAATCAATCAAAATTGACATATAGTAAATTCAATAAAGACTACAAAAAGTATATTTTTTGGCTACATAAATTAATACTGTGTTTGGATAAATAGAAGTATTATTTAACGTGTATAAAAGATATTGGATAAATCGAATTTTATTATATATAGTCTAATGGTGAAGGCAAATATTGTTTAATTAACCGTGAATAATTTTGCAATGATTCGAAAAATATCTTTGCATGTGTAAGGGAAAGTGCATGTAAATGTGTATAAAAAAAAAATGCAAAATAAAACGCTAATATGGTAACTAATTATTATCGGATATTCAAACGGTATATTTCTGAAACTAATATTCCAGAAAATCAACAAACTCTAGACAATGTTCTACAATTTCCAGTTTTACGATTTATCACAATCCAGTTATACGATATACGATTATAAAATAGTTTTTTATGTTACAGGTGTCGTGACCAGTATAAATATGAAACTTGATTGAAAATTAAATACTATAAGAAGCAAAAAGGAGAGCTTAAGAAATCATTTGTGTAAGTCATTTTTTATCGAAAGTGACTTTTGTAGTACAAATTTCTTATCAAGAATAGTCTAGTTATAATATTATAATAATTATATTGTAATGATTAAGCTATTTCATCGACTGACAATTTTAATATAAATTTTAATATAATAAAAGAACATTTGCATAGCATAAATAATTTGGAGAGGTGACTGATTGGTTCATGAGTTCTCCATATAAATATTCATCCGTTATCTATCATAATATTTAATTTATAATTATATTATAATTATAAAATTTAAAAAAATATTATTTAATTTAACAATAATTAACAATTATTTCTTCGACTACAACATTTTTGGTTACAAATAACGACTATAAGTCATCGAAAATTTTTTCAGGGCCCAATAATCATCATTGATGATAAGAGAAATTTATTTCGGTTACTCATAAACAGGTTACTTATTAAAGAAAAACTGCTTATGACAACTATCAATAAAGGAAATTGTTAAGGCCAGCAACCATCGTAATTTCTGGGACGGAGATTTAAGACGGTCTTAGAAAATTTGTACTCTTTAATACATTGGATCTGTTTGTAATACTGTCTGTATCCTACTGATAGTATTACAAACAATCATCCTTGTTCTAAATTATATAAGATGCACCATAAAACTTCTTTAGATGATGAATTTTAGACGTTTCACCCAAAAAATGCTGGCCAAAAATATACGAAAATATCCACTTAATTCCATTATACGCCATCATTAAAGCAATAACAGAGAAGAAACATACAAAGATATTAAGGATATACTACCTTGCATCCCATCAATTTACCAGAAATATTTTAAATCACTCAAGACTCCCAAAAATCCCATTTCCGAAGGATGAGAAGAAATGATAAAAATTACTTAGAAACATAATTATAAAATGTGAATTAATAGATTTGAATTAAATTCTTCTTTTATAATAAAATTTGTTCTTATTGTCGCAAGTCAGTTATAAGACATTCGGTTAATTTTGAAAATGGTCCAAGTCATTTCAAGCTTTAAAAATCATACTTCTTTATAAGCAGCACACAAAATTTCAGAGTCACAATAAATTCTTACAAGACCAAATAAATCCTGAAATATTTTGCTGTACATTATAAAAATATTTTTTAATTTATTCAAGCGCAAACGTTTAAATATCTCAAAACGAGAAATAGATGACTTAGGCCACTTTCATGATCACGGGCACATATCAAAATAGAAAATAAAATAATATCCATTTCGTTAACTTCGTTTCATGTTGATGGTTCATTTCATTCTCGAGCCATGAAATCACGCAGAGGGAAATATGTCTTCCATTCATTTCTAGGTAACAATATATAAATCTACAGGTATCACGATCAGCATCTATTCAGTTTGAATCCTAGTCATGCATGACTAGTGTTTGCTGATCCGCGATTGATCGCATTTCGCAATTAGCAATGCCACCACAACGAATGCCGCATTGTATTCAAACGACATAAGCCCTGGTTAGCACTTTCACGGCCCTTGTTTCGCGACGAAAAAAGAAGAAAGAGTATTCGACAAGGAATTTTTATGGCGTAGCCATAAATCGTGAACAGGTACTGTAGATTTAAATTCAATTTGATCAATGGTATAAGACGGTGAAATAATACTTGTAATCGTTTCGGTTGAAAACGAGATAGTGGATGGAACAACTGCAGTAATGTTAAATACGAATGGTGTATGAGACCCCGGAAATATCAGGAATCCGATGCTCGAAATGAGTCCAGGTCAGGTCCCGAAAGTAACTAAAAATTCTTTGAAAATTATTGAAAAAGTTGATATTGTCGAAAAACTTCCTTTTTTTTTAAAAAAAAAGATTGACAATTTTCATTCATTACAATTTATTAAAATTTTTTAGAAAGAAAAAAACGTTATTCGACTTTTCAAAATACCGATTTTTTTTGAGTATCCCAAAATTCACGAGAATCTCGTATTATCGGCAATTTTGTATTATGAGATATTTTCAGGTTTTTGCACATGACGGGATTTTTTTCAGATTTAGATCAGATTCTTAAAAATATTTGGGATTTCTAAAAGAATGTTGCTGTTTCTGCTATGTAAACGAATGATTGGTAATAAATAAAATATCATATGTTTATTATTTTATTATTTTATTAGTATTATTATTTTCTTTATTTTATTAGTTTATTAATTTTATTATTTTTGAAAAATATCTGAAATATCTTATGATTTATGACAGAATTAAATACAATCTCTTATATGTTCCATTGCTTTTCTAATGAAATTTTACACCTTGGATTTTTGCATTTATAAAAAACATGAGATATTGTGAGTTTAGTACAAAAAAAAAGATATCTATTATATAAATATTCTGTTTGAACAATTCCCATAATTTTTAGATATCAGAATATTCGGATAACAAAATTATGTATTTCATTCCAGGAATTTAAAAATCCTGGAATTTTTCTTTTACGTCCCGAATTACAAATATTCGAAATATTTTGTAGTAATTATAATAATTTTGCGGTAATTTTGGGGAATTTTGAAATTAAAATCAAAATTCTGGATTGAATGTAAATTAATATTAATAATGGATTGAGTTTTGCAATTGTATAAAAATCTTAAAAGAATGCAATTCATTTTATAAGATATTTACAATAATATTTACTTGAGTATAAATATTTATTAAATCCTATATAATTGATTATATACATTATTAATGATATATACCGTGTATACAAAACAAGTGAAGTATTTTAAAATTAAGTAATGTAATTTTGAGTTAGTCTAAATCGTTATTGAATTAACCCAAGTAGCTTAATTAAGACTCGATGATATCACTTAAAAGTTAGAAATGAAGTAAATTGTACTAATTGGCCTAATTCGAATTAATTCGTGAAATTGGTTTATAAATAAAGGAGATTAAAACATTTCTACTATTCTTTTTATTTGCCATGACTTTTATTTGCTGTGTCAAATATAAATTAAAATTCTTTTAGAAATTATTATAAAAGGCAATATAAAATTTATTTTGTAGGAAATGTTTTTGCACTATTATACAGTAATTTTTTATTTCAAAGAGATATTCTGATTTTAATTTTAAAAAATTAGTATGTACTTAATACAATAATGTAATTTAAAGGAATTTCCGACAAAATAAATTGTAGTGAAAAATAAATTATAAGAATAAATTTAAATAATCACAATTTTAAAAAATAAAATAAAGTTATCAATAAAATATCACTATACAGTATTGTAATTAAACAAAGCATTCTTATTTACTACTCAATTTATTAATTTAATAAGCAACATTATGATTATAAGTTATTAATATCTCTTCTGTGAGATACTTAATTTATGCAATATATAATTAAAAGCTTTAAGTTAAGCATTATGAATGATCTGCTTTAATTTTACAATCCAATTATAGTTGCTTTCCATAAATATGACTTAAGATATCATAATATTAAGCAGCAAAAAAAAAAAAAAAGAAAAAAAAACAGGAAATAAAAACAAAGTTATTAGGTACACCAGCAAACAAGTGATACGATTATTAATTCAAGCAGCCACAGTCAAGTTCAAGCTTCGCTTCAGAGCCACGTAACCATAGCTAAAGCATAAATAATGATCTCGTGTCTCTAATCCTATGTGGTACTCAGCCTGGTTATAGGTAAATAAATAACCGTTCTCGTTACAAAGCTGAAGGATTAGTTAGAAGTTGACTGTGACGCTCGCCTTAATTGTAACTAATATCGATCATTCTTTAAATCTATACCTGGTTTCTTTATTAGCTCCAAGTAATGACCAGATCGATACTGAATCACTACTGTAATCAATAGTAGCTTACAAATGATACTATATCGAACAATACTTAATCCTTTTTGCTGATATATCGCTTTTCTTGCTGATGCTTTATTTTTATGAAATTTTTCTTAAAACAGTACAGTTACTCACATTAATATTCAGAATTATTTTAGAAGCATTTGTTGAATACTTGAATATTTTTCTTACCTTATTTTTACAAAATATTTTTATTAAAAAACAGTAGAGTTACTCATATTAATATTCAGAATTATTTTAGAAACATTTGTTGAATATTTCAATATTCTTCTTACCTTTTTTTTACAAAATTTACAATATTTTTATTAAAAAAACAGTGGAGTTACTCACATTAATATTCAGAATTATTTTAGAAACTACATTTTGTCAAAATAATAAGCAAAACAGGTATCAATACCTTTATGTGGTATCGAACAAATGTCGATAATTTTATAGAAATAATATTTATAGAACGATAATTTTATAAAAGTAATCATAAATAACGTATATACAAGGATGGACAAAAGTATTTGTACACTTGATGAAAAATTATCGACAATTTAAACTGTTCAAACTTCATGAAATAAAATCGTACAACAATCCAGTTGGATTCATTTTAAAGGGTGAAACATTTTTACCAACCTTAATTTTCTTTTTCCAAAGATGTTTCTATGTTATGCAGCAGATGGAAGAGATGGAATGAAAATCTGTCTGGGAATCTGTCACTACAATTTTCATTTTCATATTCAAACATAGATTTTTTCTTTTTTCTTCTTTTCGTATTATTGAACGTTTGTTAAACATTTCTGGGTTAAAATTACAATATAAAGTATAAATCTGAACAATGCGGTAAAAACGTTGCTTACTTACTGTGTATTGAATAATATACATAGAAAGTAGAGGCTTTAGGCTTTGAAATAAGCTCAGCTTATTATTGTACGATTTTTTTATATATTTAATGTTCGAATACTGAGCAACTTTATATCATTATTGAAAATTCATAGCTAAAACTTCAATACGTATCGGCAATAATTTTCCATCGAGTATTCTGGTATTGAATTGATTAAATATCATCGACAGTATCGGTACCGATACGATCATCAGTTCCAACTGTTCAATCGTGATTCCCTTTTGTTCACTTCACTATCGAACGAAAACTATCGACGTTAAAATATTTTATAATTCATTTATTCTTAAATATACTACATTTTGATTTAAAATATTATTTTATAAATTTTAATAACAATACATAAATATAATTTAAGTATATCTTATCGTGAATTATCAAATTAAATAACAAATTTCCCTAAAAAGCCGAAATATTACTTTATTTTAATGATTCAACATTTAATTATAAAAATTTTATTCTTAAATTAATATAATAGGGTATCTAATTCTAGTTTATTATTCAATTTTAATATATTTTAATATAAAAATTTATACTATTAATATTAATTTAAATTTAATAAATTTAATATAATATTAATAAAATTATTTTTACTATAATAAATTATTAATATAAGTTTAACCGCTATTGCTGGCACTTTGATTTATTATTATTAATTTTAATTTAATTTTCATTAAATTATATAGAATTTTTTATTAATTTTATTATATAAATATTTATATTTAATACAAATAAATTATATATAAAATATTAATTTAATTAATAATTTAACCATAATCCACTCAGATAGAAGGATCTGACGAACGAGTAGAGTGTAGATGATTAAAATGGATTAATCACTCGCGGTTGATTTATCGAAATATCCAATAAATCTTTGGGTGGAATTGTAATTTGATTATGGCAAAAATGGGATGTACAAGGCAATAGAAACAGCGAATCGAGACCGTGTGGTTTTCGTAGGGAATTGCCGGTTGCGAGATAGGATCTTGACCGTTGCATACATTAGACTCCTCCGGTGTGTAATCTCCAGTCAATACACTGTTAGGCTGATAAGTTCAGTGGTAGCTATTTTGCAAAGCACCATTAATCACTGCGATCACTTCCTATTTCAAGATTTGAATTCATGTAAAGTCTGATTTATTGACTTGATAAGTATTTACTTTCGACTTACCGAGAGCTTTGATATATGTAAATTGCTGTTAGAACTGCAATTGGTTTTATTGTTGAACGAATGTGTTAATGATATTTAATTTAGTTACTAACATCATGATGAAAAATCCTGTAAGAAAGAATTTTCAAAATATTTATGTGTTAATTTAAACTCTTGTTTCCCAAAGTCATGGTGTAATATTGAACCATATTAAATTCATTTGCAAATTTCAACAATGACTACGAAACTTTGTTACAAAAAAAAAAAAAAAAATTGTTCAGAGTGCGATTTATTGCGAACAATGAAAACAGCTTGAAATAATTTGAAATAAAGATTGATCAATTAATTAAAGATAAACGCCGATTGAAAAGACCATTAGATTATTTCGTTCATAATTTACGTATAATTTTCAATAAATATAATTTAAATTATTTTAATTCCAGGTTGCCGACTTTTTCAAAGTAACTTTATTCAGGTTATATTATAAAAAAATGGCAGAAAAATTGAAATACTGATTTAAATTCTATTAAAAATAAATTATTTATTTAGAAAGTTTTAAATAAATTAGATTGCATTTTATAAGACAGTATAAATTATTAAACAGTAATTTAAACAGTATTTAAACAGTAATCGCTAAGAGAGACGTACAAACTTACGTAGCTTAAATGTATGATGCTTTCAAGAAACTACACGTAAGTTAAGCTACATTCAAGAAATGCAACCAACTTAACAGTCGTATGCAGACCTTTATAATCACTCTGATCGATCTCGCGTAAATATAAATGTTTGTATAACGACAGAAATGAGGAAAGATTTAACTAGCAATCGAGTATTGCAGAAACAAAATGAAGTCACGCTTGAATATCTCTGTATGTTCTTAATTAATACTGTCGTTGAGATTGCACACAGAAATAATGGGAATGCGATGAATTACGAGCGTAATCACGACTAGGTGTCACAATACTGTTGCGATCTCACGATAAAAATTAATCGGCGATGAAGATAGTGTGTCTTTTTTGCGCAACAGATACCTCGAGTGATATACAACTCGAACGATGAAGTGAATGTCTGTCCGTAAGTTATTTTGATCGCTCTACTCAGCTCAGAGTGAGTGTGGAAAGTTACATCAGTGCGCGCTTAATACGTTTCGGTAATTTTCTTTAATCGATGAAAGTTTCTTTTGAAGGCTGGGTCGTTTGATGAAGATTAGGGATGATGGATAGTGTTGGAAGAAGCAGTGTCAACGGTTGTAAGATTGTAAACGAACTTTCTTGAATCGAAGGTAGTTTTCTTTAGAGGATCAGACTAATCAAAATGACCAGTCTGTAATTTTTCATAGATTTACAACGGTATATTTTTAGAGATTTGAATAATTTTTCTTAAAATATAAGTAAAAATAAAGAGAAACTTTTAGAAACTTTTCTTTACTCCTTGTATTTTAATTTCTCTGACACAAATTTTTAGTCATTCATAGTTGTAATGTTAATGTTTTGCATTGATGTGTAATTGAAAAAGTTTTTAAAATAAAATTTTTCAAAAATTGTTTAAAATAAATTGATTTAACAAGTACTATATATATATGTCTTACATTTGCTTCTTCAAAGAAAGTTTTTTTATAAATATTCTACAAATATTTAAATATTTCTTTTATAAATCTATAAATATTTTATAGATTTTGAAACATAACACTCAGCTTTCGTATAAATCAGTTTATAAATTAAATTCGCAAGGCAAAGTAGCGAATGCTAAGTAAAATATCATTTAAACTAACTAAAATAAGAACGCTAATATATACGCATTGTATGCTACAGTAAAATATTTCTAGTTTCTGTGACTCAATGAGCAGTAAAATCATCGCTATATGTTTCCTGGAACTTGCCTAACTACGTTTATTTATCAATGTTCCAGAATCGTTTCTACTTGAACCAAATCTTTTCAAGTTTCTTTTAATACCTCCTTCAGAGATGGAATGTTTTTCTTTGCAAATCTATGCTTGTTTGTTTATCACAGCCATAAATTAATCTCTTGGAATTACAAAAATATCTTTTTAAAATTTTCGGTAGCATAAAACGTTTGTCTGTTTTACATTACAAAATGTTCAATGAATATATACTTACTCAATATACTTTTATTATTTTTGAACAGTAATTTTAATATCGATAATTTATGTGTTCGAAAAATATAGAGATATTTTTCCAAACAGCACTGATAGAGTCGATTCAAATGAAATGTTTTAGGTATTATGAAAGAAAGTAAAAAAAAAAAAAAAAAACTATAATGTTTCGAAGTATAAAGTATTAATTTTGAAAATTCATGAATTTAAAATTCGTGAATTTAAAAAATTAATTATTTTCTTATTGAATGAAAGATTAATAATTATTTTACACTATAACTATTATAGTTTACAAGATTTATAAACTTAAAATATAATAATTTAATTAGCTTCTGTACGTTTAAAAAGAAAAAAAAAATTAATAAGGAAACTTATTTTAACTCATGATATACTTTAACAATAATATTATATTAAAAAATAGGCACACTGTAACTACACAAGATATAATATTATTTTTAAATTAAATAATTATTATATAATTAAATTAAATTAAAATATAAGGAAACGTATGTATAGACGTATATCCATTTCGAGCGTATGTTCGAATAATCGCAATATTATATATCAATGTAATCGCAACTATATTACTGTTCAGTTGATTGCATATAATTATATCGTTACGTTTACTCGATCAACCACGATATATACATCTTATTCGCGTTTTTTCCCTGATAGATCTTGAACGAACAGACACAAGAATCGATTGATCCGTTCATCAATCATTATTATCACCTGTTAGCGATCATTACTCTTTGGCTTACATTAGCGTTAACGAACATGAAAAACGCAAGAAATTCTACCCTGCTTTCAAACCGCATTCTCGTTAATGTTGTCGAACTGGCAAGGCCGTGTTGCTGAAATTTATTGCGGTTATTAATTGCCCATTAAGCTGTCAAAACGTTGCTTGCTTCTAGTATGTAATTTTCACGTGTTTTCCTTTTGCGGAGAAAAATTTTTTTTTTACTGCCACTGTATTCTAAGACGAATTGACTTTTGTTTTAGAGGAAGTAAGTTCGTTTATGAATTTCATTTATTTCAACTGAACCTTAACTTGTAATCGATTAAGTTAACGAATTTTTACTTGTCGAACTCGTTTGTTCCTACATACGAAACTTCATTAACCAAATATTCCAATATTCGAACATTCCATTATCCGAATTTTAGAATAATAATAGATGTCTTGTAGTATTAGAATATTAGATACTATTGATAGAATATTAGAGTAATAATAGATACTTTCTCTTATATTTATTAATAAAATAATAATTATAGATTAATGAAATAAATTATTTTATATAATTGCAATATGTTTTATGTATTTTTCATAGTTGAAAAATGAGCTTTTTAAAATATGTTTGATTCAACGTGAAAGAATAATACTTTATGATTTCTGAGACTTATTCAATTGGTACTTAACAGTCGTACAGGATGACTGCTATACAAGAATTATCATAGAAAATTTGCCTGACGTCGTTGCAAAGCACCTTTTTATGTTTTGATTTATCGCGGAAAAAAGATAAGGAAAAGGAATGTAGATAACCAAGTGAATTTTACCTTTTATGAGTAAGTCACTTTGAAGAGAACAGCAATTGTTACACTGAGTTAATAATAAGAATGGTTGGTCAAACAAATATGATTTTGCTACAAAGAAAAAACAATGTTGATAAAATATAATGCAAGAGACTATGTTTAATTTTGTGATAAATCAACATTTTGTTTATGAGTGATGAAGATATCTTATTGTTAGATACAACTTTTTTATAATATTTATATTTCTATAATATTAACTATTTGAACTCAATTTGTTTTCAATGCTGTTGTGCAACAATTTATATTACTTATTTTGTTATTAGTAAAATTAAATGAAAAACTCAGTTTATTGGAAGAGAATTATTGGAAGAGTCTATCTCAGAAACAATTTACTTAAGGCACATATTTATATGAACTTTTCTTCTTACTTTAGTAGCCTAAATCTGTCAATGAATTTATGCCCAGATATTCTGATGCATTCTGTAAAGTATTCTCAAATATCGAGATAAACTGACAATTTTCTTACATATAAATAATTTAATATCACAAAAATAGTTATATTATTCCAAAATTTCATTAATCAAAAATTTTTGTCTCTATTAATTTGTAATGGAAGATTCTACTATATCTAAACATGAACGAAAAATCATCATTAGTAGAAACAATTAATCGACTACTCTTGTATTATATGAATTATCCATCGACGAGTTTACATAAATGAAATTTCATTGCAAATCAGTTTTAGCTGATAAACACAAAGAAAATTAAAAAATGATGAACCTTTTAATGCAAATAAATGATATTTGTTATTTTTTCTAAATATTAATATTTATTGTACTTTTCCAAAACATGATAATTTTTATTTTATAATGAATTCTGAATTGTTTATACATAGTAATGTATTTTAATACTTGAAAGCCTATAAATTTTTTTATTAAATTATATTTATTAATTTAATAAAAACGTTATTAATTTATTAATTTAATAAAATAATTTATTAACTTATTCTTCCAGTGAAAGACTTTTTATTTATAAGTTTGCAGGATAAAATAAATTTTTTATCTATTATTTATCAATGTTTAAATACAATTACTGTTATTTTTGTTGTATCATTCTTGAAATATTATTTAAAAAAAAACAAGATGACTATTTATATTACTTATTGCACTTCTATGTTATGGTATTCTTATTCATTATTTATATTACTTATTCTATTTAATTGTAGAAATTCTGTGAAATCGATTTTTTACCTACAATGTGAACTAGAACAAGAGGCAATTATTATTTATTTTATTCCATCTTAAAAATTCTATAAAATTTTTTCTGTTTACTTATTATTTATTGGCTTTTACATTAATCTTTTATGTAAAAATAATTAATAATCATTTGTAAAATGCTATTCCTTTATAATATTTTTTATTCGTTTCATAACTGAGCAATATTAGTTATATTATTTTTCATTTAAAACTAATTGCAATCTAAAACAGAGAGTCTCTAAAGTTACTTTAAATATCTATACTCTGAATTTGTTTTTATGAAAACATTCTCTCCGTTACTTCAGACTATATTGAATTTATTATTCTTTTATAGCATAGTATGGAGATAAGTAGTAACAGTAAATACAAGAGTTTTGTTTGAAGTTGGATGCCAGATGCTAAGACGTTATAAGCTTCTTGAAATACTTGAAAATTGCTTTGATATGGTACACGAATAAATTTTCGCCAATTCATGCAAGATTATATATATATATGTATTTTATTCTATTATTATTTTCTATATATATATATATATATAAAATAGAATAAAATAGATACTATACACATAATAATAATAAAAAAAATACTCATTTATTACATAAAAAATGTCAATGATCTTGAAAAAAACATTAAAAATGATATTTTAGAAAAATAATTCTTCATTCGTCTTTTCAATTAATTTAAGTTGCGTCAGGAACAAATTTCGTACTATTACCACTAGAGAAGATATTCAGGTGACCTGGTTTTCGTGAAACACCTTGTATATCTGGGAATTAGACTCTCGGAACATAATCTTTAGAAATGAATCATTTAATTCATAACATACGTATAATAAGTGATAAGCAAATAAAATCAGATATAAAATATACAACGCGTGTCTGTAATTTTTAAATTATATATTTATAACGGTAAATTTTAAAAATTAATGTCATTAAAATTTTCTAATTTATAATATTCTTTTCGCATAAATGACAGTTTTTGTGAAAAACAAAATTTCTTGATAATTGCTTCAATTATATAATATTAAATTATAACATTTCTTTATAATAGGTAAGTAAGATTCTTCTTTTTACAATAAATTACATATATCTAAAATTAGAGTATTTTAAGAAAACAAGATTGCAAATTATTTTCCACCATGTTAATTTAAATGTTATTCTAAATTAATGATATCATCGAATAATATAAAATGTTATATAATACCAAGTCAATCAGTCAATTTATATGGTATTACTTTATTATAATCAAGTTTATATAAAATTTATATAAATTTATATAAAATAAATTATTATAATAAAATTTTATATATAATAAACTTCATGTTTCTATTTATACTGACACGTGGATTTAGTGGAATCTTCTATTTCCAGTCAGACGCCAGATACCAGAAGGCTCTCCAGAGTTAAAAATTTGTTTTTGTGTAATTACTGAGGAATGATTCAACTTCGAGAATCCAACTGAAGCTAAACAGAAGAGCTTGAGGTTGAAAAAAAGTGAAATCTATTGATAGAACGAACTGATCAAACAAACTAATGTATTTGAATCTCGACTGTTCGAATTTAGTTAATGTTGTCACTCATTTAAAATAGAAACTGAGTTTTAAGATTTACTTTGTCTTAATGTTATATGATTTTATATGAATTTTTTTTTTTTCATTTTTCTTTAAAACGTGAACAGTAGGAAAACTTCTATACAGAGTGCCCTAACTAAATTGAATGTCTTTCTTCATAACGAAAGTTATTCAATTATCCAAAGAGGCCGATAATATAATTAATTTTTTGCAGATGAAAGGATTTTGGAGATTTCAAGCATACTCTCTATTATTTAAAATGCAATCTTATATATTTTTTATCTATTAATCGATGCACTTTGATATACTTTGTAAAAAAAATATTAACTTTTGTTTGTCAAAAAATGTGCATCGAAAAATTATTAGTTCTGTAGATATTTTAACTTTAATTTTGTAAAATTTTGTTAAGTCTAACGCAACAGTGTGTACACTAATTTATTTAGACAAGCCTCAGTTAGATTAGAGATTTTTATATGTTTTATCACGTTTAGGTAATTTATGATTTGGCCTTTCATAAATTTCATACGACGAGTTTCTTTTTGCACAGTAGCCATGTCAAAGTAGTATCAGACAATAGAATGGTCTTAAGAAGGTGATGAACTTGTTTCCCCATACCTGCCATTCCATGCGAGTTAGTCCCGTGGAATGATAACGAGAAATTCTTATATTTTTTTGAATGGTTCTAACTCTTTCACTATGGACGAGATATATCGCCACAACTATGTCGGTTGTGTAATATTGACAAGATATCTGGCTTCATAACACTGCTTCTAATACGATTCTATTAACGTATTATCTCGCTCCATAATTTCGCTCTTGCGATACCACTACACTCAAACCTGTTTTTATGCGGTATATAAGAGAAATGTCCATTAAAATGCATAATATGAATAAAAAGTATTTCACCATCACATTAGTTGATTACCGACTACATCGTATCAGAAAAAAAGTCAACTCTGACCGAGTGGCAAGGTAGCATCTTCAAATGACGAAAAGTGATTTCGAACCAGTTCACCAGTTTCACCACAAGAAAATCCAGGTTCTTGACTACCAAGAATAATTTTTATATGTACATTTTGGAAATTTTCGTATGTGTAATATATAATGTAAGCAAAATATTTAAAAATGTTCCCACGTGTAAATTAATTTTTTCATCTTGTTTGGAAAAGCAATTTCTAATTATATTGTGAGGTTTTGAGTTATTTTCTATGTGAGACTTTTTTTACGCGTTTAAATTTTTTTTTAAATGCGTTGCGAACAATATATTTTTATAGCTACTTATGAAGTTTCGGAATATTTTGTTTTTTGTGCGTTTTCTTTTATGCGGCCCCTATCCCCCGCACAAAAACAGGTTTGAGTGTATGTCGCAGTGCAATAATGTTTCTGCCTCTCAATGGAGGGGTATAGTACCAACACTATGCATGGCGACAACAATATCTATCAATATTTTCAATTGATTCTAATAAAAGACGCATAAGCTCGTCGATAGCATCGCAATAGCGAAATTATGAAACGAGATATGTCAGTGGTATTATAGAAGCGCTATTATGCTATTATAGTGATGTTGCACAATCGACACACTTGTGGCGAGATATCTCGTCTGTGGTAGTAAAAGGGTTAACATGTCTCCCGTCCTACGATTTTCAGACTCTTTTAAAAGGGAAAATGAATATTTCTCAGAAGAAAGTTGTAACAAAGAGAATCAGATAGTCTTCCATCAATCGTCAAGAGTTTTCAGTCATTTCTTTTTAACCACTCGCGCTGGCAACCGATTGCGGACCATAACGAGTGACCAAACCGTATACAATAATTCGTCGCTTTCTTTTTCTTTTGAACTCGTCGGTATGATATCACTGGGTACAAATTATTGAGAAGTAATAAATTTATTATTTGTTTTGCCTGGGTTATACTTAAATATACTTGAAACTGAAAAACTATTGCAATTTTGGGATTACAAAGAGGGATTAGTTAAGAGGTTAATCAGTTGTCAGGTTTTAATTAAGAATCAGAAAGTAGTTAGTCATCTAAACAGAATTATGCGTTTCTAGCTTAATTCATTCAGACAAAATTAGCTATCTAGCACTTCTAAAGATCAGAAAGAATCAGACTTCTCAAGTCACAGAAATTTAGTATAACCACTAAAATTCAAAATCGAGTTATTCAGTCTCACATTAGTGAACATTAATCCAGCTCACGAAAAGCTGAACTGGGAAACAAATTGACATCAAATCGATATTTACTAAATTTTACCACTTTTTAGCCACATTTTAATAATTACAAGCAAGACTTTTGCAATGTAGTGGAATGAATATTATAAAAAGTTATATACATTTTGATCTATTAATAAAAATTATGTTAATATTGTAATAGATGTAAAACAGTTTTACGAAGATCATGTAAATCAGAAGTTCGTCATAATTTTGTTTTATAATTTAAATAGATGTAATTCTGCAATGTAATTGCAGGTGTACTCAATTTATAACATGTCAAATACTTTATTTAAAAAATGTAGACATATTAAGGAAAACTAAATAATAATTCACTATTTCTTTTTTAAAAAAAATAGAATCATGGCAATTTTTCAATCAAAAACCACATTTTGAAGTATGGAGTCATTTTTTTGAAACATGAATATGGACTCCCCAGCATAGTATATGATTCTGCATGAAAAAAATAAGTCAAAAATAAAAAATTTTGTGAAAACTTTATTTTTTAAAAATATGAATTTACAATAAAATTTTTTTTATAATACTTCGTTTCTAAAAAAATCGATTTTGAAAATTTCTCGAACATACTCCAATTTGTATCAGAAAAGAATAATTAACAAGAGACTAATCTATAGTCTAAAAATAAGAATGTAGAAAATATAGAATAAAATTTTTTCACTTGAAACTTCATTTTCAAAAAAGTAGATTTTAAATACCTTTCGTTAAAAATTACCTTGGTACACGTGTGATAAATTTTCAAACTCGATTTTCTTAAAAACGAAGCTGTTTGTAAAAAAATTTTATTCTACATTTTCGACTTATTTTTTCACGTGGAATCATACTACATCCCGGCTGTACTACAGGTACGTCCTATATTTACACAATTTACACAAAGTACAGAGAAACATAATTCATCATAAAATAAAACATAATTCTCAATGTTTTAAAAAACCAATCAATACTTTGAACACTTCGCATTGGATATTTTCCGTGACCACAGAAAATAACCACGTTTCGAGTCGTGCAAAGAACTCTCATTGAATCGATCGCCGCGTAGGAGGATCGACATAATCTATGAGCCACCGTAGCGACAGCATTAACGTGATCTATGGACACTATGGATCCAACCGCAGCTCGAATCCATTATTTTACGTTACTTGATCAACGTGTGTGAAACGGAAGATATGTTATATTTAATCGGATTCATAGATCTTCGAAATCATTTTGAATATAACTAATGAAATAAAACGAAGATAAAAATTCGACTTACGTTATATTTCCTCAGTTGAAAATACCGTTTCATTATCATACGATTTATGATTGAGTGTTATTTTTTTTTGTTATTTGGTATTTTTTAACCAGCTTTTTATTCTGTTTCAAAAATTACTGTGTGTTAATGATTCATGTATAAATATGATTTATAATCATATTAGAAAATATAATTAATATATAAATATATAAATTAATATACATATATTAAATAGAATTCGCGTATTTAAAATTTTAGAAATGTTTATATTCACTTTGTTTCGAAATTTTATTTGTATTAATTTACGCGTTATTTATATGATTTGCAATAAAATAATAATATTGTAAGTGTAACATTTGTAAAAGTAACATTACGTTTCAAAATTCAATTAAACCTTTATTTAATAATTATTAAATAAGTTATTATTATGAATCATTTTTGCTTTTACCATTAAAATGTTTGTAATATTATATGTGTAAAAGTATAGATGTTTTTAAGAAAGTAGCATTTTATCTTAAGTTATACTAAATTTACAAGTTGAGAATCATTCTGTAGAAAAATTTCTTGAACAACTGTATAAAATATTCTAACTTTTTAAAGGCAATACTTTTATAGAATCTTTTGATTTATTATTGCATTCGGCACAAGTTCAAATAATTCGATAATATTCGACTTAAAAATATTTTATTATCTATCTTTTCTGTTTAAATAATTTTATTTTATTTTATTTAGATACTTATTTCAAATATTATTAAATTAAATGTACATAATAATGGATTCTATGTGAAATAAGGATATAATACGTAACATAATAGAAGAAAAAAGGATTATTACTGTCGAATGATTTGAACTTGAATATACAGTAGATATACTTGACATATAATGAAGAGTATAATTTGTCGATAGTTTAAACTGACAAATGATCCATACGGTCTCATTTTAAAGCATGAAATCTTTACTTCAACAAAGTAAAAGTCAAGAATTCGTTTTCTTCGAAGATAATTTTAACAACAATTTATCATTCAATAATTTCTGTAAAAAAGTTTGCACGGAGATTATTAGAGTTTATAATCCGGGAAAAAAAATAAAAAGATAATTGATCTTCAAAATATTCTTTTAATCTTCCGAGAGAATTAATTCTAAATAATTAATAAAGAAAAACTTTCACAACTAATTATCCTTGTGGTAAAAATATATGCACCATTAGTAAAATATAAACAATTGACTATCGTAAAATTAATGATTTTATTGAATCGATTGACTTATATTACCATGTATATATATTTTTAAATTAATAACATATAAATAAATATTTTTAAATTATAATATATAAAATACAATTTAAATGATTCTTTTTAATTGTAACATACATATGTAATAAAATAGCAAATATCAATTAGTATAAATGAAAAAGCAATAACTGAAGGAAAACAATGTCTTTTTTGACCCTAATTAATTATTTTATGTCTATTCAGTATTGAAATTCGTGCTTTTATTTTAGTTACATTCAGAAAGTTTATGTGAATTTGTTGGAAATAAATATGAAATTTGCGCAATACAGATATATTCTTTGTTTCACATTAAATTTAATGGAGCATCTCATCTTAATTATAGTAAGATTAATCTCAATTAATTTCGATAAATGAATGAATATTATAGTAAAATTAATCTCAATTAAAAACAGAAAAATGTTTCCATCTGTAACTATGCAAACGAAATAAAAATAATCAACCTTCTAATGGAATTGCGCAGTTTCAATTATTTATGCACAATAGAGTGTACTAAGTCTCAGCTTGCAGAATTCAGACTTCTTAGATTGTAAAGATTGAAGAAATAACTCGAGTTAATGAAATTTCATAATTCAAATACAGGATCTTATAGTAGAGGGAAATAAAGAAAATTTTAGTTCTATGAATATCTTTAAATTATTATGGTTCAACTGTATTTGCAAATTTTATCGCCATATTCAATATTAAATTTACATCCTTTTCTACCAGAACAGGCGTTTGTTTTATTTAAAATCTTCACCTCATTTATGTCAGAAGTATCATATCAACTCTATGCATGAAACTCTTTCTTCTTCGGAGCTGATTGTGAGACATACAAATATGTATCTTTTATCTTTTTAGCAGATGACTGACGGTTGACTGTAGACTCTACATTGTAGATTGTAGAGGAAGACTTCCTTCTAACGCCCATACGAGACACCTACGCTCCTATACTGAGTCGTTAAAAATTATGACGAACCGTTCGTTTCATCCCAAAAAATGTCCAACTATTTTCCACCGTCTCATTGCATGAAATCTAGGTCAAATGAAAGGATATCGAGATAGAATTACTAAAAAGAAAAACTGCAGAATCCTAGCGACGGAAGGTTTCTGTTTCGCCTACGCGCGTTAGTATAAGCCGTAGCCAAGCTACAGGAGATTCTAATCGGAATGCGATAAGCATGTCGATAATCCGTAGCGAACCATTCGTGGATAAAGAATCGAATCTGACTACAGTTAGGTATAATATTGATTAGCCTCTGACTTAATGCCATTAGCTCTTTTTCGTGATCGAAGCTCGTTTCGCATCATTTTCTGATGAAGAGAGATTTTGTTTCCGATTTGACTGTCCGATAATCTATCAGAATAAATTTTTATAATTTTTAATCTTTAATCTTAGCTCTCCTATCTTAATTTAATCATACGATTGTTGCACATTGTACACAACAAATGTCTTGTATGTCGTGTTTGAAAAGAAAATTCATTTATCGCAATAGAAATGACATTGTTATTTTGCAGAATTATAATTTCTTTCATTTGACAATATGTAGCAAATATAATTCACGATATTAAATATTTCTGTACTCGAACAATCATATTGTTGTGTATACAGATGTTAATACAGATATCTAATTAAAGGAGAGTAGTCAGGTAAATCCAAATTAAATGCCATTGTTTCGCTATGTAATTTCAGGCAAAGTTTTGCACCGTAATTCAATTATATAATTTACTTATACTGTGTTTCAATAACATTACAATTCAAACTTTTTAATTAATCTACTTGTTAATTACTGTAATTCAAACTTTTTAATTAATCTACTTGTTAACTATTGTATAATTAATTCAAACTGTTAATATAATATAACATGAAAATTGTTAATTACTGTAATTCAAACTTTTTAATTAATCTAATTGTCAATTACTGTAACTATAAGGGTAATTGAATTACAGTATACTTGAATTACAATGTAATTGAAACGCAATCTTAGAATTATTTAAAATTCCGAAATATGAATTGATATCACTCTGCGTACTTTAATATTTTAGGGATCATTATTTTAAAATAGTGGTTTGAAATCCTGCTGCAACTTGAAATATACATATTGTACATATTATAAATCTGGATTTTTATTATTTTTTTATACAAAATAAGAGAATTTGTATAGGATTATTGATGATAAAATTAAATATTACAAGCAAATATAAATAAATTAATAAATATATTTATATATTGAGAAAAATTTGGGATGTTGCAATTCTACAATGCCTATTATGCACGGGTCGTCACTGGATCTATTGCAATTTAAACAAATTTCATTAAATACACCGTTCCCTTTATCGACAGTTGTAGAGAGTTCTTTTGTACAATGATGACCAACTTCCCGAAATCGAACAACCTTATGAAATGTTTGAAGGAATATTTTAAATAACTAGTCTATTATTTCATTATTATTTTTATTAACTAATAACTAGTTTATTTCTTCTTCTCTTAAACTAGTTATTTTTATTATTTGCTATTATTTTATTTAATAAAATTGTACAATTTCAAGAAGAATGAAAAAAAATGCAATTTAAGAGCTGCTTTAATCCTTTTTTAATATTATAAACAATGATAATATTATATACATATATAATAAATAATAACATATGGAGCATATTTCATAAAATCATAAAATCTAAAAATCTAAAAAGTTCATTATTCAAATTGGTAAAAAAAAAAGAAATTGTTATCACAAATAAACGGATATTTAAATATTTATAATTTATATCTGTTAATAATTTTTTACTTCAAACATTTTATTCCATATTCCATCTGAAGAATTTACTTTCTCCACTTCCAGTAGACCGACGATGTGAAACGTAATTATAATAATTTTTGTCGTTTGATTATTCAAGAAATAACCAGTCTACGATCAGTCTTACTGCATCACTCAAACTAATTCTGTTTTAGATTAATTCAGATAATTATCAAACGCGGCAAGGCGATTCTCTTCGCCACGCAAGTCCCTCGACGTTCAGTTCCCACGAGGCACGCATTTCTCCAGATTACACGAGTCCCTACACGAGATCACGCTCATTCCTCGTGACATTCTCAAACATCGTTCTCCGAGTCGGAACGAGCGCGCAAAGGCCGTACGAAGATACGAACCTCTGTAAAAGCGTAAATCTGCCGGGTCTCGAGGTTTCTCGTTCCCCTTTGACTGATTCGTCGGCGACGGGATGCTTTAAATTGCAGGTGAAACCTTTCTGAATACTGTTTGTTCGTCCGCAAACGAGAAAACACGATGTACTCGATCTTACAATGATAATAAGCCCAGTTAAGACTGCATGTATGTATGTGTCCATGCATACAGCTCTTTGTATACTATCCTGTGTTAGAATAACTGCTAATGTCACGTAGAATGTGACAATTGACTCAGACGAAATCACTTTATCAATTTCTTTCTTCGTTCTTTGATTTCCCGGTTTTAGTATTTGTTCTTATAAAAAATTTCAGAGGTAAATAACTTGAGAAAGTTGAACATTGAGTCTAAAGTATGATTTGTAAATGTTCCCTTGAACAAAAACATAGCACGTGTGCGTTGTTATCAGATTCTTACAAATAAAGTTAAATTTTCTCAAAGTTTGGCAAATGTATATAAAATGGAACTTCTCAGGCCGATTTTCAAATTTATTAACAAAATATGTCAAATCAGATCGGCAGAATGATAGCAAGTCAAATCTTTCTCCAACATTTCTTAGTAACTTTTTGTATTCTGAATAATGCGAACGTTGCAATTTCAATTTATCATTTGGAATAATGTTACAAAAATAAGAGGAAAGAAGTGGAAAGAAATTATAGAAAACTTAATTAAAACAGTTTCAGAATTAAAAAAACAAAATATTCAAATTTTCAAAATCGATAAAAACCAATCTGATGGTGGCATACATGTTTTGAAAAGTTTCGTTAAAATCGAAAACCAAAAGTTGGTGATTTCCTGTTAGTTTTAAAATTTATATGTTGAAAAAGTTTTCATCATTATTTTTGCTGAAATAATATATACACATAAGACGATACTTTCCGTAACGATTATTTATGAATTAATATAATTAATAGCGGCAAAATTGATTAATAGAATTTTCTGATAATTGAATGATTACTTTTTTGATACTGAATTGCATGTATTCAAACGAAGATTAAGAAAATAGTTTATTTTGAGATCTGAGAATGTTATACTTTTTTTTATTGCTGAATTATTTAACTTTTTCAGCACATACAGAAAGTACCACTTAACAATTTTTCATATCGACATTTTTTAGCTTGCCGATAGTAATCATTTTGAAACTTAAATATTTGCTCAGGAAACTGCAAGTCATTAAACTTATTTTGACATAAGCTATAACTTAATGAAACCAAAAAATACATAGTGTTAAAAAAATTAAATTGACCTTGATTTATATTTATTTGACAATTTTCTTTGTTGCAATTTGTAACTCATGTAAAACAGTCTAACGTTTGTCTGAAACATTCTTCGATTATATTGTCTGAAGTGCTCGAAAAATCGTGTATATTATTTCGTTGAATGCCTTGTATAGCAATTAGGTGTAAATATCAATTCCTAATTTAAAAATTTTTAATTGTAAATTGCGAAAATTTCGCTTATACAAATATATTACAAAATTATATACTATATTTATGTATGTTGCTTTATTATATCATAATAAATATTATATTATACTATAAAATAATTTATAATACATATATATCATTTAATACTATAAAATAATTTATAGTAGGTACCACAGTTTATAGTATTTACTAGTAATACACTATATTAGTAGTATGATAAATGTTATTAATAATTGCACTATATTACTTATTTATTTATATAAGTAAATTAACTCAGTTATTATTAGTCATTATTATTATTATTATTATTATTATTATATTATCATTATCTATTATTATTATTATATTATTATTATTGTTGTTGTTGTTGTTGTTGTTGTTATATTACTTATCATTATCTATTATATTATTATTATTATTATTATTATTATTATTATTATTATTATATTAATCTAGTCATTATTATTTATAATTTCCCAAACTTGATAAAAAGAAAATCACGAAACACAAAGCCTCTGTACTACAAACATCATTTTGAAACGAAACGAATCTCGATTTTTGAGGTATAATAAGTACCTCCATAGACAGGAAGTGCAGCATGTTTCATCTCAATATTCTTCGATTTTCTCTCGAAGAACCGCATGAAACGATCAAAAAGATAAGCTCCGGCAAGCAGCCGTGCCAGCTGCTCGAGTTCAGGTGCTCGAGGCAGCGGAAAAAAGTATGGAATTTTATCGAGTTCGGCTAAAAGTGCACAATTTCTGCATCCCGTGCGCAGATCTGCTTCACGCGTATAAATAGATGCGTGCGTGTTTAAGGTGCGCCACGCACCGAGGTATCAAAGCGACTGTTTGTGTGTTCCACGAATTTATATCTGCTGACAGCTCATTATAACAGCCCGATAACGATAGACAGCCTCCAGAGGGGCAATTACGAAATTCACGCAGATGTCACGGAGTGCCAGTTTCAATTGTTTGCTCGTTCCGCATTTAATAGCCTTTCTTCCACTTCCTTTCGTAATATTTTTACGTTTTTCTACACATACGTTTTAATATATAAATATTTTAATATTTCAATACATAAATATCTTAATATTCCAATACATAAATATCTCAATACTTGAATATATAAATATCTTAATATTTCAATATATAAATATTTTAATATTTCAATATATAAATATTTTAATATTTCAATATATAAATATTTATATGTTTTATAAATAAATATTTTAATATGTAATTTATTATGTGAGAGAAAGAGACGTATGATAATTTGTTTTTGTAGAATGCAAAATCTTAATATTAATAAATTTTCTAGTGTTTCATTATTAATAATTTTATTATTATTATTCCGAACTTGTAGCATTGTGATTAATTTTAAATTTTATATGATTCATAAAAATTGCAGAAACACATAAAAAATCCAAAATTATTATGTAAATATGTAATAGATAAAACAAAATCTTCATTCAAATTTCATTTTTTTAGTTTTAGTAAAATCTGTTTAGTTATTACAGAATAAAAAGTTAAATCATAAGAAAATAATGGATTTTTTCAATTTAGTTTCAACAGAATTTTAAATATATTTTTAGGGATCTTTAATAGTTTTCGTATATGTTGTAAGCTTTTGATAGCATTACAGATGAAAGCAACACGTTAGTATTTTTGTTTGAAGAAATTTTTTTTAGTTAAAAAGAAAGGAATTTATTTATAATTTATTTATTTATTTATTTATAATTTTATTTACAATTAATGTTATGTTTCATTATTGTAATATAATGATAAGTAATATATGTATACATGCTATATGTATAAGATATTAGATATTAATTTTTAGAGTTTGAAAGAAATCAATATAAAATTCAATTAAGGATTATTTAAAATTTATTGTAAAGGATTTAATTTATTTAAAATAAATAATTAGAATGAAATTAAAGTTATAATGTTCGAACATTACAAACAAATTTAAAATTCCATTTTGTATTTTCGTTTTTTTATTTCTTAAATACAGAACAAGCTGCGATTGATTTATTGACATCTTGATATGAACTTTTCAACTTCGTTGGAATAATTTTCGCATGCAATGTGTAAATTTCTACTTCTGTTATCGATACTTCCTTTTCCGGTCACGTAATTCTCTAGTCACGTCCATATGCGAATATCAAATAAGAGAAACAACTACATACGTAGTTAACTTATCTAGCCAGTGTCATTCATAGAAGATGAATGAATAAAAATTATCAGAAATAATTATCCTTATCAAGGACTTTTCAACGTTCGATAATAACATTCGATAATAAACGAGTGATTTATTTTAATAATTTATTAATTAGTAATTAATTCTCGCAAATTAAATGCTTGAAAATAATTTTTGAAATAAATTAAAAAATAAAATAGTCGCAATTATAGTTTAAAAAAATTAAATAATAAAAATAATTAGAATTATATAATTTGTAATTTAAATTTATACTATGAACATAATTAAATATTGTAATATTTTACATTAGAAACGTGGTTACGTATGTTATATAATGAAATAAAAATATGGGAACATTTCTTTGATTGCTTAATAATTTATGTAACCAGTTGTAATAAGTGTATTTTGTAAAAAAAAATCTATAAAAATGTACAACACACTAAATATTGCTGGTTATAGTGCAATATATAAAATTCAATTGCATATCTATCGATATAATTTTATTTGTTGATTTTATAATTTCACTAAAAGTTTGTACCTTTTATCATATACTACTTTCAGATTAAAATCATAATTTAAAATTAGAACCAAAATTTTGTCTAACTTTCTTCACCAAAACTTTTAATATTTTTTCCAACTTTTCTTGGAGTGTACACCAGTAAATGTGACTACTTCAAATATTTTATTTTACATGTGTATATGTATAATAATATATTAATATAAATTAGTATAAATATAAATATGTTTAAATCTATAATATACATACATATAATACACATATATAATATAAATAATGTATATAAATATATAAATATATAATATAATAATATATAAACACGTATGTACATATTATATTATATAATTATACATATCACTACTGCCATATTAAACATTTAATAAAATTTTTTTCATATTTGCAAGAAACAACAAAGATATTTGAGAAGTGGCCATAATGCTGGTCTAGTCTGTGTCACTTGAACAATACTGAAGCCTGATCTGTAATAAACCAACAATAAACTCGCAAAAATCTACAAATAGAAAAAATCACGAAAGCATCATTTTTAAAATCATCGAAATGATCTCCACGTCAAATACATTGGAGGCATCGCGTGATTTACATGCTCGAGAGTTCTCCGTGTTCTGCCTTCGTTTTACCCTTTCCCCCTCGTGCCTCCCTCACAAACACTTCTTTTTTGCTTTTTATTGACCCCGCTTCTTCCTCTGCCCACGTAGCCGCACCGGTCCATATATAAGTGCCAAACGTTCGACGTGATACACCCGTTCGTGGTGCGCCTTTATTACCACGTGTACAGCACCGTTGTACACCAGCAGTTTGCACGTGTGCGATGCTCGTTTTTCATTCATCCTTGCACGGCACCGAATGGCAGAAACTCGCAGGTGGTCCGCCGTTTCGCTCGATGAATGATTTCGCTTTACAACCAATACTAACCGACCGTTCCGATGGATTTTCTTTTACGTAAAGCGGGTGGGAGAGGTCATTAGGTATTTGCAAATAGGGTGGAGAATTTCAGGTTGCTTACATGGGCGAAATTTTGTTTGAAACAGAAATAATATATTTGAATTTGTATTATTTATAAAATAATTATTTTATTATTTTGTACTATTTTATACTGTATATTTTATTATTTCATATTATTTTACACTATTTTATACTTTATATTTTATTATTTTATATTATTTTATACTATTTTATACTTTATATTTTATTATTTTATATTATTTATAATTATATTTATAATTATTTATAAAATAATTATTTTATTATTTTATATTATTTTATACTTATTATATACTCTATTATATTATTTGTTATAAAATATTTTCCTATATTATTTCAAATTATTATAAATATTTTTATTATTATATAAGTATTTTCATATAGCTATTTTAAATTAATATTTCGTATAATACATATTATATTTGAAAATATACACTCACAGACTCATGTTTATGAATATACACTAAAAAACATAACAAAATTACTTTTAACATTTAAAATAAAAATTATGAATATTTTAAAGTAATGTAACTTTAAAAAAAAAGATCATATAACAATCTATTTAATCTCACATAATCTGCGCTGTAGGCGGATTGTGTGCGTGCTATTACGCAAAGTATGTAACTTTGCACTTATAAGAAATTTAATAGTGTTCCAATAAAATAATCCACAGTGTAGATTTTTAAAAATGGAAAATTTCGTTTCCTGCAAATATAAATTGAAAAAAAACCCAGAATTTTCTGTGATCCGATGATAAAGTGTTAAAGTGTAAAGCCTCTACTGTGACTGTTCGGATTTTGCTTTTTTTCCATATCATATAGTGAATGAAAAAGTAAGGACGGATACATTTATTTTCAAAAATTGTAAAAACTCAAATTTTTCAATGTCTCTGGAAACATAATCTTGAAGATTAAAACTTTCTCTTGTTATACGATTTTTTCTGACTGTCTTTCTTCTGTCATTACATTTTGAATATTAGAGTTAGACGATGAGATTTTTGGATTTCTTGGAGATCTCGGATTTCGTCGTTACCTTAATGTTCAAAGTTCAATAAAATTGCAAAAAAGATTGTACTGCGTGTTTTAGGGGATCGTTTCAAAAAGAAAATTTCAAACTTTAAGGCCACAATATATCAAATTTTTTCAATGTTTTTAGAAAAATTTATACGACATGTTAAATATAAAAGTATTCTTACCACTATATCAGTGATACATTTTTATATTTCCTGCCCCTTCTAAAATTTGTTGCATTTTAGATCATTTGAAATTTTCTGCATTGCAAACAAAAAATTTAGGACATTAGTACTTCATATAAATAATATGATTTTATCTGATATTTTTATATCGTTTGGATATAAAAATTTCTTCATTTTTTAGTATTCCCTAATTTTTTTCTGTTTTTCTGTATTTCTGTTTGTATTTGCAAAATTCATAATCAATTTACCTAACATTAATTTAATTTTATTAAATTTTTATTTCACAATTATGAAAGTTTTTGATCAAAGGACATTTATAGACTAATATTATAGCGATTATAAAATAAAATATATATCAAAGAAAAATAAACAGTGTATATAAAAGACCTACATATAATGTAAACACAAAAATATCTTTCTTCACATAAATGCGAAATCATTTATATTTTAAGAAATACATTGAAAGTTATCTATAAATAGGAAATTTGTATTTCATATTGATTATTTCGACTTTTCTAATTTATTTTATTAGAAGGGCTTTTAAGAAATGCTTTTGCAATTGAAAAAAAGAATAAAATAATTACTTATCATCTTCTACTTTCAGAATAAATAATCATTTCTCTAAATAAATAAAAAATATAAAATTCCTCATTTAAGCTAATTGCAAACATATGAAATTTCAAAATAGAAAATTGACAACTTGATTGAATCGAAAATTTTGAAATTTCTAGTGCTATGTATTTCACACGTGAAACTTTGAATAGCGTGAAAACACATCCTCCGTGGGTTTTAATGCTCAATGAAATTGATTGCCACGACTTGCATAACACTCACGGTTAGATCACATTATCGTGGCCCCTGGTGAAAGCGAAGGTGTCATTTTAATTAAATACGTACACGGTAGAACCGGATGTTGTGTTCCGCGCGGAAACGCTGTTCGACAGTCGTAACGCTGACAGCGAACAATAAGGTGCGTTGTGTGTTAGTCGCATCTTGCTCCTATAGAACGAACGTGGGTAGACATGGGTTGATATAGAGAAAACGTAACTTTTGTAACCTTTTCGTTTCACTCGCGTGTGGAAAGAAGAAAAGTTGATCGTGTCGTTTAACGATTCGTACTGTTCATCATCAATTTTACTAATTCATACATTTATCTTATTGACAAATTTATTTCCACCTGAGTTTTGTCAAAGTATTTTCTGCATACGAGCATTGAATATTACAAATAATACAAAAAAAAAAACTGGGATAAAATTTTACTTTTGACACTAATATGGAAAAGTTTTCTGAACGAATTTGTTGCGTTTATCTTTCACTTTGATGAAAATTAATTTTCTATTTTAACCTCTTGCGCCCATGCACGTCGAGAATTTTTTTAAAATTCCAAAATTGTAATATTTTCTCAGTTTTAAGTATATTTAAGTAAAAGAAATATAGGCAAAACAAATAATAAATTTATTACTTCTCAACAAGTGATTCTATCCAGTGATGTAACGACAAGTTCAAAAAGAAAGCGACGAATTATTGTATACGGTTTGGTCACTCGTTATGGTCCGCAATCACTTGGCCAGCGCAAGTGGTCAAAAAAAAGCGTATAAATAATAAGCTAAATAAATTTTTTATTCATTTTGTTTATATTCTAATTATTAATTAGTTAACTAACACTAACTATCACTTCGGATTTAATAATAACACACTATTGCATTGCAACAAATTAAATTTTCTTTTAACATTTTCTTCCTTAGAACATCAAAAACATAAGAAATATAAAAAAAATAAAAATATAATCCAATAGAAATATATTATTATATTAATTATTGTTTACAATCTTTTTGTTACAATGATTCTTCGTGTTATTTCTCGAACTCGTTCTTTATCTTTTATTAGACATACCGTTTCTTTCTTTGTCCTTAAACGTCTTGTGAAAAACCTAAAAATTTTTAAAAATGTACGAACCATACCTGTCAACGTTGTCTGCTATAATAATTTTAGTAGTTCACAATCTAGTTACACATCTACAAAAAATTATAGCCCCTGTTATCAATTTACAATATAGTTCTTTACATAGAGTTATACGATGTTATGAATTAATATAATTTAAAATAATTCATAAAGATTGCTAAGTTGATAAAGTGGGAAAATTGATTGGAATTCTAAATGTTATAAAACACGAGTATTATACAAAGAAATTAATTTCTATCGTTATTAAAAGTCATACGGGGAATTATATTTCAAAAATAAAAATCCCACTTTCGTGCAAGATGGTGTCCGGTCAATTTGAAGGCAGTGTAAATGAAGAAAAATTAAAATCAATCGAAACACGCAGAATTATTAAATAAACGTCTAGTGAATTAGCTCATTTGACTAACTGAATAATCTCAATATATAAAGTGACTCTCTATTTAGCTATTTCCTTTCGTTAAAAACAAGAAATGTAACTTTCTTCTTACGTTACACAAGTTCTTACTGCACAAATATAACCCTGTTTTATGTAACGCACGTGCCCACATTAGAAAAACGTACACACAAACTCACAGTATATAACACAAATGTCTGTTTTCCTTTTTTAGCAAAAGAAAGATGAACGAGTGACGCAACGAAGCGCAAAGAAATTATGATTGGCAAGCAGATGCGGGAAATTTGTATCGATTAAGATGAAACGATTAGAATCACCGTCAGCCATTGATCCCTATCACAAGGACAGTGTGTCTACATGAGCTGGGTAGCGTTTCGATTAAGTTACGATCGACTGCCATGTTACGGACTTGTTTTGCCGGAAGTAATTATATTTTAATCAATTTTTCACTAGTCCCATAATATCATTACCGAAGATTACGCGTATTTCATTAATAAAAAGATATGTTAATAAGAATCTCAGAAAAGAAAGAAGACATGAAGGACGTTCAGGATTATTACTTTGGTATCAATAATAATAATCTCTGCTATCTTTGATTTTTGGCAATAGTGGATTTTTTCTACTATTTTGATGAAAATAATTTGTTATAAATTGCCTTTTAATTCTCCATCTAATGTTGTATGTATTATATTATATATACATTATTGTTCATGTGAATACTTCAGCGAATTTTTGTATTATATTAGATTAACTATATAAAATTAATAATGAATTAATAAATAAAAATACCACTTACTATCTTTATGAGATTAGCACATCTATTAAGAAACACAGCAATATAAATTGTGGCGGTCGACGTACACTAAATTTTCAATGTTCGAAGAATTGAAGATATTTGTAGTGTTATAAATTTGTAACAAGAAATCACACAACTCACTTCAAAGCGCAAATTTTTTTATTTTCATAATCCAAGATTTACTTTTCATAAAAATGTTTTCGTAGCATGTGGTAAATATGAAAGTAAAGATGCTATAAATTCAGACGTCTCCCGAAAAATTTTTTTTCATAACTGAATCCACTATGAATTTGAAGACTGAAATCACCTACAACTGCTGTACTTTTTTTCGTCATTTTCGTTGGATTGAAAATATCAGAGTTGAGCTGTAAAAATTCAAAAAATTCAAAGATATTTAAATTTTTGTCATTGTCGGATACATTCAAAATTTAATAACTTGGCGAAAAGAAATTGTACAGTAAGTTTTAAGGGATCATTGTAAAAAGAGAGTCTCAGTCTTCAAACTCATGAAGGAATCAGATTGAAAAAAATTTTTCAATGTTTTGAGAGACGTTTGAATTTATAGCATTTTTAGTTATTTTTCCTCTCACAGAAGAAAATCTTATTGAATGACATAAAAACATTTTTGAGAAAAGAGAATCTGAAGTTTCACGCTTCAAAATGAGTCTAGATTCGCATAGAGTTTGCTATGCGATTTCCTGTTACGAAACTATAGTTATAGTTCAAATGTCAATAATTTTTTGAAGATAAAAAAATTTAACGTAAATAATTTTGTGGCCGCCACTGTATTTTGTTTAGAAGAATTTTGTTAATCTTATGTATTATTTTAAACAAAAACTTTTTATGCAATGAAATAATTTTACAAGACTAGACAGTTATAATCACCAGTTTTTATTATTATCGATCTTCAAAATTCAATTGAATTGCGTAATCAAAAATGTGGCTATAATTTTAAAAGAACAAAACCAATTGTGCAATAAAAATACAGTTTGCGAAAAATAAATCTGGATACTTCTAAACGCGTACAAAAATTACAACATTTATGTGTCTATAGTTCATAAAATTTATTTAACTAGCTTAAATTATTATTTAAGTATTAATTTTTCAAGATAGGTTTCAAAATTTAAAAAAGAATTTTACACTCCATGTTTAGCGAAATTGAGATTACAATTCGTTTTATCGCGAATGGAAATCATTCTTTCATACTCAAAGTGGCTATAAATATCTGTATTAAAATACAAAAAAAAAAAAAAAAGAAGCGGTATTTCAAAGATCAAGTAAAAGCGTGGTAACGATCATGGTAATTTTTTCGATCGACACAGAGCCTCTTCGATTTCTATTCTTTTGTTTTCCCTTATTCTTACATCTCGCTCGCCATACTGCAAGCGAGATAATAACTCGTAAAGGGTACATGAACGCGAGCCAGCGTCGAGAAATTATATGCTCGTAATTCGAGTTTGCTGGAACCATGAAAGGAACAACACCTCTCGTTCGCATTCAAGATTGCTTTTGCCACGGCATAGTGCTTTATCCAATCAAAAAATGCAAAATTTAAACGAAGGTTGAAATGAAATTTTGTCTATTTAAAGTATTAAAGTAAAATAATGATTTTTTAATTTTTGGTTAATGATGAGTTTTGAGATTATGAGAATAATGAATGAATTAATGAATGCTGCTGAATTCAGTTAGGGTTAAAATGATATGTAATGATATTTGCATTACAATTAATATACAATTATTATTGCATATTTTCGCGCAAGTAGATTAATAAATTATATGAATGTTAACATAATATAATATTATACACAATAATAATATTATACATAGATAATAATATAAATTTATTTTTATTTAATTACATATTATAATTAAATGACATTTAATAATAATAATATTAATATTACATTAACATTATAATAATATTATACATAATAATATAAATTTATTTTTATTTAATTACATATTATAATTAAATAACATTTATAATTTATACTTTAAATTCATTTTTAATTGATACAATTTCACGAATAAATAATTTAATTTTCTAAAAAAGTTTATGTTAAAGCTTTTAACAAAATAATGATTAACATTTCTAGTTTCAAGAGTTTCGGAATATCAATTTTGAAATTTGAAATTTCGGATTCGAGTTTCACGAATTTAAACATCTAATTTGGAGCTATTTTTTAGTTTATACCATGTTTTCTCTAAATAGAAACGAATTCATTATTCTTAATTTACACATTATTTTAAACATGAAAGTAATTACATGAAAAAATATTGCACACATTAAATTTTACACACCAATACTACAGCGTGTATAATTTCTCATAATTTATTTTTGAAATATAATATTTCGACAGATTAAATTTCCAATTTTTATTTATTAATTACAATCAAATTTTATTTTATTTCTTATTTTAATTTTCTATTTGAATGTTAAGTTTTGTTAATAATATCAATGAATTTGACGAATAAAATTATTGATTGACGAAAAATTATTTCAAGAAAATTAACTGCTGTAACTGTTGTAATTGAACTTTAAAGCAGGTGCATGTTTGACAAATATATCTATCATCATTTAATTGAAACTGAAAATGACTTATGAACTAATAATTTATTCCAACTTGGGATCTATATCAAATGTCTCTTTTATTTAAATTGCCTCAAATTGCCTCTTTTATTCATTGTATCTCTTATAATTGCTCCGAAAATTCTAATTGCATTAAATAAACCAAGTACAAGATGCAAAATGTGGAACTGGTTTTGCAAATGAACAAGGCTAAAACATCGATCGTGTGACAGTTTCGAAGAAACGCAAAACCAATTTGTCGCGGTTGCTTGCGTAAACATAAAAGTTGCTCGAAGCTCGATGACGCGGAGATCATTTTCAAACAAAATGGCACGTTGTTTCAGGGCAACTTTTCCTTTAAACCGCGTCGAACATGACAGCCATGCCGATTGAAACATGCGCGCACACCACTCGTTCCCATTTTACACCGTGATCAATAAGAATAATATACTATATAATATAATAGATATATATAAATATATAAATATATATATATATATATATATTATATAATAATATACCATATAATATAATAGGTTATTGAAATCTCCGATTTCACAATTGTGTAAAATTGCGAATAATCCACTGCAAAAAAGTAACAGAAAATGAATTGAACAACACATGGATCACAACTAAAAGCACTCAACTACACAAAAGTATCCGAGACTTTCACCAACAAATACCAAACTTTAACAACAGGGAAGAAGGAATAATTATCACACGTCTAAGAACTGGTCATGCCAAGCTGACACAAAATTGAAAAAAATTACACCTCCCACCTGCAGCCATTGCAATAACTACCCATTAACAGTCACCCACATTCTGCACGAATGCCACACCACAGAAGCCCAAAGACAGAAACACGGAATTAACGCAGACATAAATCTCACTTCTCAAAATGACGTATAAAGAGTATTAAAATATTTCAAAAACATAAACTACTACATACATATCTAATTCCATCGTCGTCGCTAATGATCTCGCTGTCGATGCGACGAAAAAGAAAAAGAAATGAAGAAGAAGAATTGTGTAAAATTATTTAGACTTTAGTGATTAAAAATAATATTTATTAGTAGTAAATTTGGAGTCAAACGTATAGTATACCGTGATTGGTATTTTGTTAATTATTTTACTTAGATAGATAAATTAATATTGATTATGCATCAGAACGATTCATGGATCAACATTGAACACGAACTCTTTAGACAATTTTAAATGTTATTCTAATTTATTATTACTCATTACTTATTTTACTAAAATCGTAACATTAATACTGAATTTCAAAAAGCTATTTTGAGAAAAAATATAATCTGTCATTTAATATGAAAAAATTTTCCCTAAATAAATATACATATCGATAATGACCAATTAAAGATTTTAATTGTGGTATAACTTCGTTTTATAGTAGTTGAAATTTACTGAATGTAATCATAATTTAATATAATATAATATCATTATAATTTAATTAACGTGTTCAACTCGGCATAAAAAATTATTGTATAAAAATCAATACCTCAAAGAGATACACAGATTTTTTTTTTAGACAACTTTTTAAATTTTATTAATTACGCAAGTGTAAATAGATATTTTGATCAAAATAGAATTTTTTTAATTAAACTACTCTATCTATTTTACTATCTTTTTGGACTGGGGAAAATTTAAATTATGAAAATAAATATTGAAGATTAAAATATATCCATAAGCAAATATTATTTCATTCAATACTTGGAAATATTATTTTATTTAGTACTTAAGTCAAATACTGTTTGAAAATTATGTTAATACTTAAATCATAATACATAATACATTATACATAAATCAGTAAATATTGTTGCAATTCGGATGCAAATACAGGAAAATAGAAGATCAAAAATAAGAATTTTGGAACAAAACAGATCTTAATACTTTCTTAAAATCATGTTTATATATGCAGGTAAGTATTTCTTGTAAATTGTATTTTTGAATAAAAAATTGTTTAGAAGATAATATGTTTGAAAAACACGTCCTATTTAAAAATAAAATGAGTTAATAACATGCAAATATGATCTTCATTTATAAATAAAAGAAAAATCGTATATTAAATAAAAATAAAAAAAAAATTCGGAACCACTTATTTGCAACACTATTATTTGAAATAAAAATTAATGAAAATATTATTTGAAATACTATTATACTTATTTCACAATAAATAATAGTATTTGTATGAGTTAGTAGTAAAATATATATTTGAAATATCACTTCTTTATGTAAATACTATTTCAAAAAAGCATATTATTTGTTAAATACTGTATCACTCGAAAAAATAAGAATATTTACTTTCATTTACCTGAAAAATCTATTTGTTTCCCTGCTATCGGTTTTCTATCGTTTTCTATCTATCTTTCTATCTTCTAATATATTTTCTATCGTTTTAATCATACAAATTTTATGCAAAATCAACATATGCAACAGAGTAGAAGGTAGAAACGATTTCGATCAAGGAATTCTCCGGCTCAAAGTTTAACTTGATGCATTTATGCTATATACGCGCGCGCGATCGTTTTGAATTTCAAATGAAACTAAACGCTGACTCACAGTTTCCCTGTGTAACTCGTCTGTCGTTGTCGGCGAATTGACACGCGATTAATCAACGATCTTGTCGCGTTCATTCCATGGCCAGAAAGCAGAACGTTCCGCTGATATTTTTAAGCGTTAATGAGCCTCACACGTCGCTTTCTGTGTTGAATCTAATGCTGGCTGACATTACTAGCGTCGTCGACGCCTCCTTGCACCTTTTTCTCTTTCCGTTCTGTGAAATCTAATGAGCCTGCTAGTCGTTCATAAAATATGATCTTTACTTCTATTTCGAAGGTAGTTAATCAAGTAGAATATTATTTCCCATTGAGTGGATTTGAAAATACTTCATATTATTAAACTGAAAATTCATCAGATTATTTTCATGAATGTTTCCCGGGTTAATATTTTACAAATTTGGATAAATTGGAATTATTTCGGGAACATTTAAGGCCAGGGCAGTTTGAAATTTTCAAAAAATCGAGTTTTTTGTTTTTTTTTTTTAAATAGTTTGAAATCTCAGAAAGATCCTAGCCTTTAAAACGACTTATTTTGGGGTATAATAATAAATCCGCGGATACTAGACTAATTGAATTTATATCACTGTTTACAACTTTAAGCAGTATTATAAAGTGTAAATCGTGTGATTCAAGTGTTACTTTTGGTGAATCGAATATTAGGAGACTTGGATTCAATTTAATTGCGAATTGTAAGAACTGTGAGCCGCGTGAGTTTAAAAAAAAGTTTGAACATCGACTTCAAAATTCCAAAATGAATTCCAATGTTTTTCAAATGTACTTTCAAAATGCTTTCATTTAATCGAGAACTTCTGGTCACAGATAGTATATTGTTTCTTGAGATTTATTCTTAAATATTTAAAAAATATTTAAGAATCTTTTTCATAAAGCCTGAACGTCGGACGCTTAATAATGTTCTTTTTATGATTAAATAATCTTCTTCTCATAAAATAATTAATAATATTAATTTATACAAGAAAATATTAAAAAAAAAAGATTTGCTTCAAGTTGAATTTTTGTTACTGAATATTTATTGCTATTATCTATTTTTATTAATTGGGATCGTGTTCGCGAATTGGAAATAATTTAACCGGACATACGTTACGTCCTGAACCACACGATCAACTAAATTGATCTTTCTTTTAAAAGACTTTCTCATTAAATTAAACGTAGAAACCATGTTGTATCTGACAATGTTCGCCAACGCAATTTTCACTATCATTTTTCAACCATGTCACTAACTATATTAAAACGATCGATGCATAAGTCGAAATGAACATGATTCTTTCAAACGACCAGGTAGATTAATGATTCACACGAGAATCGACAGCGTTGCGCAAATTGTCTTCTTAAGAAAGGCATCGATGAATTATTAATTTACACGTACGCAACGTGCTGAGCTTCAGTAATTTGTGTGTTAATAATTAGCAACCTAGACACGTCAATACAGGGTGTCCTAGCATCGGTAGCACAACAATGATTCTACATGAAAAAGATAACTCGAAAAAAAGAATAAAATATTTTCATATAAGGTTTCGTTTTGAGAGACAATCAAATTAGGAAATTTAAAAAAATCAAATCAAATTAGGAAAATTAGAAAATCAAATTAGGTTGGCACTCAAGTATACTTGAGTTTAACTAATTCTAGACCCAACAAAAAAGAATAATTAATAAGAAGTTATTCTATGTGTGAAAAAAAATTGAAAATGTAAAATAAATTTTTTTTTTAAATAAAGCTTTAAGTGAAAAAATTTTATTCTACACTTTTGACTTATTTTTGTAGACTAATCTTCTTAATTATTCTTTTCGTTTAGAATTAGTCAAATTCCATTATTTTCAAACTTGATTTTCTTAAAAAAAATTTTTTCATCTTTCAAAAAGAATATATGAGAAAGAATATTCAAAAGAATATTTTCGACTTATTTTTTCATACAATCTGTATATGTTTAGAAAATTACTATACAGGGTACGGTCAAATAACATATACAAGTGGGCATAAGGTGATTTCTTATGAAGAAATGAGAAAAAAAATTAAAATAAAATTTTTAGAGAAAATTATTTATTAATAATTCCACTGACGAAAATGATTCCTATAAAAATAAAAAAAAAATTAGGAAGAAATCAAAGAGACCTTTTATTACACGACTTTTTATTTCTCTATTTCACCTTTGAAACAAAAGCTTTCAGGCTAACAATCCTGTATTTGTTATTTTGCATTTTTTAAATAATTTCCTACTTAAAGAAATCCAACATTAAAATTAAAAAAAAATTAAATTAACATAACTTCAACAAAATTTTAATCTTAACAAAATTTAATTAATTTATTAATAAAAAATAAGAATTTTATTATATCATAAAAATAAAATAATTAAAATAATTATAATAATTATAAACGCATTAATTGAGTTTGCACGTTTTGTTAATTTTAAATGATTTCTTTTTTTGGTTCTGTTTGCTCAATTTTTTTAAGTGTATATATTTTTAAACGTATATCTTATAGTTAATATAATTTTTTTTGTAATTGTTATCATTTTACGAAACACTTTTTTAGCTTTGTACATTTAACTTTAGTTTGATAAACTATTCTACTATCAACAATCAGTAGTTCGCATGTAGCCGAAAGATTTTCTAACTTCCAGTTAAAACCGGCATCGTAAATCAAATCCACCCAAAATCCATTTACTTTCCCATCATGTTTTCAAACGTTTCCAAAGATCACCACAAAATAATTTGCCACGAACGTGACCGCAACATACATCATCCCACGGTGTTCCGTCGATGTGTCAATCCATAAACTGTTTCACGTGATAGTAAAATATGAAACGACGTTCAAAAATTCACGGATTCTCTGCAGAGTATAGCTTGCTATCAGACCGGTCCAGCACCTCTTTCGCGGTGCACCTTGCGGTCCCGCGGCTTCTTTTCTTCCAATTCCTGGTAATTCGATATCTGGAAACGATTTTCCGTGTCATGTTACACGTTTATACGACTAGTCATTTCCCAGCAGCTTGTCAGTCAACATGTACTTATGTATGTTTGTACGTAGGTGTGGGAGTGTTGCATGCAACGGACACGAGAGTGTAATAATGGCGACCACCTGTTGAGCACATGATCGCACCTTAACGCACTTTTTTTTTTTTGTGATCCGCCTCCTTTTACTCTCACGTGGGCACCTCATTCGGGTTAAAAGCGACGGGCTCGTGATGCAAGTCGAAATTTTGTTAGCAAACATTAACATTTTAATTATGAAAGGAATCGCCGTCAAACAAGGTTTCCTCATAAAGAACATTCATATGTGTTTTTTTGAATGGCGTTGAGTTTGAATCTGTTAGTCGTATATAGATAGCAAATGCATGCATATTCTTAAAGAGAGCAATGGAACCTGGCCAGAAATATGTTTCATAATTTCAGAAGTATTTTTTTCATAATGCATATATTGTATTAGTGTTTTATCTTTTAATAATAATTGAATAATTATTTGCAATGTTACATAGCATTAAAAGTTTTGTCGATCTTGTAAAAAGATGGTCCAAATTTTTTTTGTTAAATAAAAGAATTGTATTTTGTAAGAATTATATAACTATTTTAGTAAATATTTCAATTAAATTGGGGATAATTATTGATTTACTCTCATATTTTGTCAAAAACATTATAAATACATAAGCTAAATTAAGTCTGCGAGTATGATGACTTGCTTAGTATGTTTAAAAAAATAAAATCCTAATAATGAAAAATATTATTACACACCATGTATCACAATATCAATAGCAATAGTTACAAGGACATAAATTCCATATAAAATATCTTTTATTTAGAGGCATTACTTTTTGGCAAGTATGCAGCATTAGCTTATCTTGTACAATTAAAATTTTAAAAATTTGATTTAGATAAAATCATATGGAAATATATGTAATATCACAGCCAGTATTTCGATGAAATCGTCATGGCATCGTTATCATTAATTATATTATTGACTTTATATATTTATTCAAATTTTTATTAATCACTAATTGAACAACATACAGTAAAATGTATGTATTGTTTTTTTAATGAAATATAATTTTATCTCCAAAAAAATTCTTTAATTTTCCTTATTTTATATAACATAATAATTATGTAATATTATATTATACATATTTAATATTATATTATACATATTTTTTCCTTAATATATGGTAAGGAATATTAAAGAATTTTATTCTGTATTTTATTATATATATATATATATATAATTTTTTATTATTATACATGATGCTTCACGAAAACCTGAATATCTTCTTTATTAATGATAGTCACGTAGCTCATGAAAAAATATATTCACATATCTTTATGATATGACCCTCAAAAAATGACCTTGGATTTAAAAATTTTTTAATTAATATGAAACTTTCACGGTCAATTTAAAAATTTTGAAATCCAAAATTACTTAAAAGTCATACATATCACAAACATATTTTTTCATTTTTCATCGAAACACCCTGTATAATGGTAATTATATATATCAAACTTATATACATTTATAATTGTGTATATATATATATACATAATATACATAATAAATTTATACATAATTATGTATATCCATCAATATGAAGTTAAATCCATTCGAAAGAAGAGGCGTTATACAATTTGTGAATATTTTATCATAATTTCAGTAAAAACATATTAGTAATTGCTTTTTGAGGATAAAATTATTAAAATTATTTATTTTCTCTATAAAAGTTAAACGAACGTAATATATTAAAATCACAGATATTACACAAATAAGAAGTGACAAAATCTTTGGAAAATACATGGTTCCATGTTACAAAATAAATCGTGTTAATATTGACTAAAGAGAAAATATATAAAGACAGGTATTATGCCTAATACAATTGGTTCTTTGCTTCTTACTTTGAGTTGTATGTACAAGCAAAGCGATTCGCTTTGAAAGTATCTAGTTTGCCATCGCGCACTTTTATCCCGTCTTCGATCTTAATTAATTTCAGTTGCCTATTAGTCGACTTACGAAGCGACCTCGTATTTGTTACGTCAGTACACTCGATAGTGGAACACGATGAATCAGCTATTCGATTTTTACGAGTAAAAAGATGATATTCCAGTGGTTCCGTTTTACTGGAATAAAAAAATATAGAAAACGATTATAATGAAACGTTCATCAAATCGTTCACAAGTAACTTATAAATCACGTTTATTCCTCAACAATCAATGAATTAATTTTAAATATTTGAAATAATTTTTAATATATTTTATAATTTTTAATAATTCTAATTAGATAACATCTAATAATTAAATATTATAAATATTATAATCAAATAATAATTTAATAATTTTAATTAAGGAATATTTAATAATTTCATTTCGTTTTATATATTTTATATAATCATTTAATTTTATATAACAGTTGTTTAATTTTATTTGTGTTTGTTCGCATGCTTTGAATGTGAAATAATTTTAATAATTTGATATATGAATATATGATTTGAATTCATTTGTTTTTTTTTTTTAAATGTTGATAGATGTACTTGTATTTCAATTAAAATTAGATCTAAATTCTAGACTTTATATCTTACAATAAGTAAAAATGGTAGAATAAGTTTCACAAGAAATCAAAAGTAATGATTCGGTATCACTACGATTTGTTTATGATATTTATATTCTTTCAGCATTGAAATAATTTTCTGATTACTTTTTAATATAATTTTAGATAAAAATTTTAGATAATTTACGTTAATTTATGATAATTTTGTGGAAAGTGCGCTTTCAAGTTCTTTTAATAAATAAAATTACTGAATATTTTAATAAGTAAAAATTATGAATATTATAAAATGACATTAATGATACTGAACAGAAATGAAGTGTTCAAATATCAAATCGTAAAGAATTAAAATCAATAAATTGCACTACTAAACAGTTTCTAATTGAAAATTAGAAAAAAATATTTTCCAATATAAAAATAATTTTATTCATAACACCTATTTTTATCGAACAGTCTTACATACAATAGTCTTGTATCGAAGCTCCAAAAACTTCAATTTGTTAATTACCTACTCATAAAAAAAAACAGGAATTTGTCTAAAAAAAATTAATACTTTTCATTTTCATTTTTACATTTCATGCTCCATAGAAACGTTGCTAACTACGAATGTAATTTCTCCATTTAATTTAAAACGTTACACCCAATAGTGCGAAACGAAGATATATCAATCATCATTCAAATTAAATTGATTGTTTCATGTCAAGTATAACTGATATTGTTACTTGACCCAATTGCACGATTCAATGAGAAATATCTTTCTTATTGACCTCATGACTAACACGTTGCATTTCGCGCGAATTTGCCATCTTCTCGATTATGATGTCCGTTTTGAACAATGGTCTAGATTAATATTAAAGTAGAATAGCGCCACGTCAGTGTGAAAAATTGTGTCTTTCTGCAATAAGCTTTGACTTATGCAGCATAAATTGAATATGTTTGCAGTAATATGAGCAAACATAGATGGATAAGGGAACTTGTAGGTTTCTTTGTAGATCGAGCAAAAGGAATTCTTTTTAAACAATTTAATGAAATAATCTTGCTTGAATTTTTGTATACATTTTATTTAGTTTCCAAACTTTTTGCTCTTATTTTGATCTTTGATTATAAAATTTATTTTTCTATCACCATTCTATGCTATTTTACTTTCGTATTTTTTATTAAAAGATTTATAACAATCGTTTTTAGAAAATGTAAAACTGATCATGCTATCAACAATAAGAAGAACATTCATAAAAGAAAAGATGACATAAAAACAAACGTGTTTAAAGCAACATAAAGATTATTTATTTTAATATTTCCAAATGTATGTTAGAAAACTTATATTAACTTATTTTATATTGGAAAAGAAATTTTTATGATCTTTTTAATCCAGAAAATTATATTTTTTTTTTTTGTTTTTAATCGAAATTATGAAAAATAAAGTGTATAGTGCATTTTGGCAATAATTAATTTGCAATTTCCTGGCTTTCTTTTCGAAAATGTAGAAACAATGAGATTTTATATTTTTCATTCGATTTATAAATAAATAACTTCAATATTTCAATTCAAATTTTTCAAATTTTATAGAAACAGAAGATATATTTAACTTGTTAATTGTGTAGCTAAAAGAGATAACAAGTGTCAAATACAGATTTAAAGTGAATTAAATTATAACTAGACTGTGGATTTTTATGCAAATTTATATTTTTAATAAATATATATTAAATATATATAAAATAAATAAATAATATTATAATAATAAAAAATTTATAAAATTAAAATATAATAAATATATTAAATATATATTTTTAATAAATATAAATTTTATAAATATTTGAAAAAATAGAACTTCGGTAGGAAATTGTTCTACATATCGAATGTCATAAAAGAATATTTTATATATTTTCCTTGTCAGGTGCATTTTATGCAATTTCACGCATTAATATTTCCCACAAGTGCATAAAAATCTGCAACAATACAGCATTAATTGGAAAATTAATACTTTCGTTGCCTAAATTCATTGATATTATTAACATAATTTAATATTTAATGGAGTTGATAAGAATTTTAATTTTAGTCTTTAAAAAAATTTCACAATTTCTTACTGATAATTCCTTCATAATTCTTTATATAAGAAAAAGAAAGAAAGAAAAAATTCAAATACCAAATTTAACCTGTTTTTTTAAATTTAATGAATATTCTAAATATTAAAATATAAAATAAACATCAGAGAATTAGGTACAATTATGTACACTACACTACTGGCAATTTACTGTGTATAATGTTTTTCAAACAAATTTCTTTATTTCCCTTTGTATTTTTTATTTCATTACGATCTCAAGATATTTCAAAATGTCTTAAATTTATGAATATTCTTCAATTTATTTAAATAACAAAAGATGATGTCTTTTTTACGCATATATTCGTATATCTTTATTTCTTTTCATTTTCGTTATTTCGTTTCAAAATATTCTATACCTATAATTTTAATTTAAATAATAAAAAGTAATATTATAAATAATAATAAATAAATTAATATTATAAATAATAATAAATAAATTAATATTATAAATAATAATAATAATAAAAAGTAATATTATAACATGCTAAAATTATAAATAATATTTTCTTTCGCGTGACAGATGTACTGATTAAACACGGTTTCTAAGTCAAATCATCGCCAAGTGTCGATATTCTCGTGATTCATTTGTTATTATTCGAATAACGACCGCATTAAATTGCTAAAAATCTATCGATAATAGTCAGTTCAGTTGATCAGCCGTGAACAGTTTACAGCTCCGGTAATAGATAACTTAATTTCTTCTTCTTCATGTACTATCACTTCGCGGGACATTGTAATTTAAATTGTTGCATGTTGCGCGGCCTCTATCTAAATAACCTAAGTGCCTCGTTAAATTGATGCTCTCTATTGAACGGACGCTTTACATGGATCGTTATATGCTTTTCCTAATGCTAACGACACTTAACACTTGCTATGATTATTTGCATATGACACTTTACATAGGCCATGCAACGCTTGTGTAAATGCAGTTTTTGCAACTATATAGATAATAGACTGCTATACATTTTGGACGTGACTTTTTATATCTTAACGTGTGACATAAATGCTAATTTTCAGCAGCAAGCAAATATTATTAAGTTTTATAACAAATATTATTAACCTAGAATTTTTTAATAAAATTATTAAATTCTATACAAATATTATTAATCTACGCCTATGAATTCTGTAGTCATCAAGTATAATATACAAACGAGCCTAATTAAATTTTTAGCAATTATACAAATAAATAGAAATAATAGTTTACGCAGTGCTAAATAATCGAAATAAAGTTATTAATTTTTAAAGCCGAACAAATTTTATTATTAATCTTAGTGTATGGATCCTCTGTTTATCACAGCCTAATTTAATTTTTATCAATTATGTAAATGAATTAAAGTACGAGTATATAATCATCACATAATAGATGAAGTATTAAATAATCGAAACAGATGAATTTGTTTCGCCTGAAACGTTCGATCATTTTCTCTTTGTAACATGAAACAATTTGAGTATACTTTTACGAAAAGAATTCAATATTATCCGTAACGTATACGTATTTTTGGTAACATTATATGAAATATTTGAGCATTGGTATTTATTAATTTACATTTATCAAGGCATATCCATATATAAAATATGTAGATTTGAACAAGTTAGGATAGGTCTCTTATTTATTTATACAAACCATTTCACATTTGCATCAAAAAAGAGCACTGTGCCATTTTTGTAGCCTGAAAGGTTGAAATTTATAAAAGATATTTAGTACAGTACATTTTCAAGATAGCGACACTATAAGCGTCGCGTTATGAAACAAACGAAGAAAAATTTTTGCCAAAAAAATTAATAAACGATCATTAGAACTAATACATTTGTTAGTACACAAACACTAGGATACAAATTTTAACTTAGCAAAATTTAACTTAGCTTAATCCAATAAATTTTTAACGATATTTATTATTTGCAAAATAGAAAGAGTTTGCTCCAAATTGTCAATAATAAAAAATAAATATAGAACATCTATATTCGTGAGACAATTGAACTATTCTATCAATTAAAAATAATATAACTATATTAACGTAAGATTAAAATATAAAAATAATATAACCATATAGTATATAAAAATAACATAACTATATAGTTATATGAAAATATATACTATATATAATGCTATAATACTATAATACTATACTATATATATTACTATAATAAAATATATATATATTATATATAATATATATATATTATATATAATGAAATAACAAAACAATATATTTGTATATATTGTCGTCAAAAGGTAAAATATTAACTATATGCTATAATACTATACTATATATAATACTATAATAATATAAGATTAATATATAATGAAATAACAAAACAATTTGTATATACGGTCATCAGAAAGTAAAATATTAAAATATAATTTAAATACTTTAAATTATATTTAAATATAATATATTTAAATTGTGTTTATTATATTATAGATATGCACAAAGATTGTTTATTAATATTAATATTAATTGAATATTATTTTCTTTAGCCCAGAAATCCCCAAAGGGTTAAATTATATATGTATACATAGTGGATTGATAAATTTAAAACTGATCGCGATTATATATGTATACATAGTGGATTGATAAATTTAAAACTGATCGCAAAGGATTAAATAAAGCAACGTATACATGGCCTTGTTTCTTATAACTGATAGGAAAAACTTGTACTAAGAAAGCAAAGAAACCATATTAGAATAGTAGCAAATTGTGTGTATATGCTCCTAAGAAAAAGCTCTATAGTTATTGTAATAAATTTTATAATTACATTGTAAATAATTATTAACGGATAATAATAATAATTAAATAACAAAAGGTAAATAAATTTTACATTTTACGATTTCGATTCGGAAAGAAAATTGCTCTCATTAATTTCTTCGTGCTAAAACGATAAAAAATTAAAATAAAGATGGGGAATGATTAATGTTTTAATTTTAATTCAATGTTGTAATGATTTTGAATTTTGATAAAAATTTTTTAATTGTAATTATCATTACGTTTAACTATCGTGTAATTAACTTTATATACTTAATGCTAACGACTTACTGGAAAATATTTGTGAAATGCACAGAGACATGGTATTTCTTGTGTTTTGTAATTTACGAAATAAAACTAAATTTGGTTTAATAAACGTTATAATATAATGGCTGTATAATTGTAAAATCTCTGACATATGATTCGTATTTTATGATGACAATATGACTATGAATGTTATTATACGCTATAAGTCTCTCTAGTTATGTTTTTCAATGTACAAGCAAACTATTTTTCTTTTCTATATATGTTAATCAATTGAGAACTTTAGAAAATGTATAATTAAACATCTTATTTATTAAAAGAAAAATAAATGAAGTATTGATTTTAGATAGAATATGTAATAAAAATAAGAATCTGACATACAAGATAACTTAATCTCTAACTTTTATTTAACAAGAATTAAAAATTCTTCAAAAGTTATAAAATTGTTAATTGCAATTTTTTTATTACAATTAAAAATTGATTATATAATTATAAAATTTGAATTCTTTTTATTTATTATTCATAATTGGATAGCGGAATTTTATGGAAAATTTGGTAATAATTCCAAATTTATATACACAAAGATATACATATAGAGTACGTTATAATTTTTAGTTTTTAGGTAAAACAATTTTCTGTTTTTCTAGTTGCGTCTATAGAAATAAAATTTTGCACAAACGTCTATTTATGATTATTGATAAAATTATCATTATTAACTACTACTTATACATTATTATAATTAATAATGATACGTGTACGAATATAATTGAATAATAATAGTAACAATAAAAAATTATTATTCATCAAGTAATTGTTCATAAAATTAAATTAAAAGTGAATAATTAATCGGGAGTCTTACAATCTTAAAAAACTAGAAACGAATCGTTCAAGCATAGTTTCAAATTTCGTTTAACATTCCAGGAATAATCCTAAACAAACACGAGAAATGAAAAAGAAAACATACTGGTTATCTTTATTAAACATCCAACTCGAGCTGCATCTTAAACATTCCAACCTGCTAAACAGAACACGCGACGATCAACAGTTTGCTTACCTACACACGTGATTTCTCAATTATTTCAGCCAACACGCCATTCTTCCTGTCAAAAGCGTTTTGACCTAACAAGCTTCTCTTTTTCATTATCCATTTACTCGATTCGATCTTTTCGCCGTCAAAAACATCGCGTGGTAAGATAAAAAGGAGAATACAGAAATACCTTCCGAAAGAAACTTTCACACATTCGATTTATTCTTTTCTCTTTCTTTTTTCTTCTTCATCCATTTATTATTATTATTATTAAATATTATTATTATTATTATTATTATTAAATATTATTATTATTATTATTAAATATTATTTTAAATAGTAAATAATCAATTTTATTTTAAATTACGCACATAACGGTGAAAATGAAACATTGCATTTCTTACAATGCTGCAGTGTTAATTTAAATGATTGTTTTTAATAATTAATTTTCGAAGGATGCTGAAAATTTATTTTACTCGTTTCAGATAGTATTGTTGAAAATAACATGTTGAAACTATGATTAAGAATCATGTATATGTGATGAAAAAACTGATAGAGATATAATATAATATTTACTATGTTGTCAATATAATGTTAGAATAGGAAATTCTAAGATTGTTTGAGAAATCAAACGTATTATTCCTAACACAGAATAATTATTTAAAATTTAATTGATAATTAAAATTATTCTATAATTTATATTTACATTGCTATAAATTATATGAATAAATCAATCATAATAATGATAATAAAAATATAAATATTGATTTATAATAAAATATTTTATACAAATTTCGAATAAAATATCTCTTTTAATAATAATTTCAACTTACATCATTAAATAGATTGAAATAATCTTTTAAATCTTAATATATTATGGCTTTTCCGAATTTATATATAATTTGAAATTATTAATATCAATAGAATTATATAATATTCAAAATTATAAAAATTGTTTATTATAGTTATATATAATTAATTTTAAATTTATAATACTAATAATTTAAATTATTATATTTTAATAAATCTTTTCGTATAAATAATTTTATTTTATTTATAGATAGAAAATTCTGCAGTTCTCTCAATTTTCGTCATGTTAATATAATTGTTATGATACAAACCTACATGCAACATTTAAATTAAAAAATCTCTTTAATTAACAAATGTCAACAGTAAAAATTCCATTAATCTCAGATGTTTCGACAATTTATTTTTACAACAGTAAGAAATATTTCAAATAGGTGTTAAAAATATAAGATTGTTATTCATTGATTCTGTATTTCAGATTATTAAAATAAAACATATTTTATTTTTAAATGTAATTTCTTTAAATGTAATTCCAAGAAGTTTTCGAAGTTCTATTTCACTGTTTCATTGAAATAGTACATCTAATATTTTTAAATTGTATTTGAAATATTTTTTATCCAAATTTTTCCCCGCTCACACTCTGATTATTTCTTTTTCTCTGTTTCTTTCTCTTTCTTTCTTTTTTTTTATATTTCAACGGCTCGATGAGCTAATAAGCTTTCAAGGGGCATTTGTACCGGCATGGTCCCTCATAGCACACATTATTATGTATACATGTAATACGTGCGTACATCGCGAAACCGGGCCGCCTGTAATTTCGGATTATGGGAACCGGACGGTTGAATCGCGGTTAACCACGAGCAACGGACGGAGAAAAAATGAGCACGGGCCACCGCGGCAATCTCGGAAGAAGGAAACGCGAGACGATTTTGATTAAAAATTGCCGAGAAACAAAAATCTGATAGCTCGAGATTAGCACGTGTTTCGGCGCATAGCGAATTCAACCGGCCGTGATTTTTCGAGAAACGGTGAGAATCGTATGCAGGATAGTTAGCGAGGAATAATGAACATTTATTTTCACTTCGTACTTTAACAGCATGAAGCTTGGAAAAAAGTATTTTCGATTTGATGAAGTTATTGAGTCGATGTATATGCATGTATATTTTATATATAAAGAACATCGTTTGAATTGTATAATTTCTGAAATTGATCACGATAATTTTTATATGATTTTACAATGATTCATCAATTTTATTATTCCAGATTTGTACGGATTATTAGATTCAATATTTGTTAAAACAATTGCCTAATTGTCAAATTTCAAGTTTATATAACTTTTATGATACGTAATTATTGTTGTATATTTGCGTTTATTATATATGTATACTTACGTTCAAAAATTTAAAACAAGTTCTAAAAAAAATTAATGATTAATGATCAAACTAAATCATTTACTTTCTTGTCTAAAAGCAAATCTATTTCATTTATAATGCTTAATATAATTAATTATATTCAAAAATGAAAATTGTAATTATAGTATTTTTATTTCCCAGAAAAAGGTATGAATAGGTTTTCTTTACTTCAAAAGGCAAACGAAGCTTCAAAATTTTAAGGAGAATATATAATCATACTGATGCATGCAGCATAAGTATTTATTCCGATTAAATTGAGAAACGAGGTGAATAATAGAAATTCATAAAATAGGAAACGTTTTTTAAAATGAAATTTGCAACCATATTTGAATTGTTTAAAACATTATAATACATTTAATTGCAATAATTAAATATATTTCTATATCTATATCTATATTAAATATATTTCTATTCATACCAATAATTAATAAAATAATACTAATATATTAACATAATTACTATATATAATTTTATTATTCTATGTTAATTAATTATTATTGGTATATATAATATTATTATTATCTATATTATATAGCACTAATACTTGCATTAATGCTTTAATTTTATTATTTTACGTAATAATTTTTCTTTCATGTCTAATAATTTTATTTTATTTTACAAAAATTATTTGTCGTTTATGTTCCTTTGTTACGAAGTGAAGTGAAGAATTGTCCAACAATAAGAGTTCGAAAAAGAAATAATAATCCATAAATGTAAAATCGGAATAGTAAGGTGTAATAAAATATCTTAATTGAAACTTGTTTCAAATAACTTGTTTATCTTAGCTTTATTATAAATAGTCCTTTTTCTCTTTTTTATACCTTTTATTTATTCGTCAGAATCTTAGATTTTAATTAATTTAATAGATTTTAGAATTTAATCTCTTTAATCTAAGATTTAATAAGATTCAATATTCTTTATTGATCAAACTTTCTACATATTTTATTAATTTACCATATTTTTGATGAATTTTATTATGACTGTTGCAGAGTTCTGATTTCTTTTTTTAATAACGTCTTTGTTGTATAAGCATTGCAGTAATTCCAATTTCGTACGTCCATCGTAAATTGAAAATTTTCGCGATTTTGTCCGATAATTACAATATTACTAATATTTACTAATATTGAAGCGGAAATATTTAATCAAATGATTTTAAAGAACATTAAAAAATAAATGAGATCTTTTTAAGAAAAATCTTAGACTATAAACTACTGAAAACAAAATTGTTCCTTTATTATATTTACGATTTACAAATTGTATTTTCTTTATATAAAAATTCTTTATATAAAAAAATATTTATTTTCTGCAAAAAACGTTTATTTTATGTCCATAAAAAAGCACATTTTTATTAAAATATGTATAAGAAACTCAAAATTTAATTTCTATCATAAGATACGCATAAATCTAAAACTTTTATATACTAAAAAAAATATTTTCTATTTTAAATTCTACTTCACTTACTTCATTATCTCTTACACAAAATCACATAAATAGTAAATACTGAAATAAATATCTACAATTTTTATTTTTTATAGCATAATCATTTTGGAGATGTGCAATTTTTGTAAAACGAAAGTCTCCTATATGTAGCCCAAAATTAGCTAAAATTAAATATTGTTAATAAATTTTTAAATTCAATTTTCTCGAAAATGGAGTCTTTAATAAAAAAATTTTATTTCTTCCTATCAATTAAAAAAAAAAATTTTTTTTTTTTTATCAAATAAAAAAAAAAAAAAAAAAATAAGTAACATTTGTATGTCCGAAACATCTTGTATATACGTAAAATGCCTCTCTTTATTGTTTGGCCTTTTTGTATTATCAGTCATATCAATGTTAGGAATATCTTGTAAATGGTATAATACTATAGAGATGTTCGTGAAACATGCGTTCGACAATCGCGGCTCCTAATTATAATTAATGTCATAATAATATTATAATGACTACCCGATAAAAATAATAACATCGAATAAAGATTAATCATGTAATTTAATTAATGAAATACAAATTTCAACAGGTCGACTTCTATATTTATATCAGAAATTAATGTTACAGAATCGAATGAGAATTTTGAACGAAGAACACAATTAAAATTATTGTTTCTTTATCGAATCCCTAATTACACACTCCAGTTTTAATTGGATAATTGTGTTGGTTAAGATTTTTTTCTCATTTTTGAGAAGAGTTTATAGAAATGCTATTATCATGAGAGTAACTTTAGAATTGAGTTTGGGTAATAAATAATTTTGGGTATATTTTAATAAAAAATGTTTATGAATTAACACCTACATCAAATTTAGCTGAGAGTAGATTTGATTTAAAAGTTTATTTAATTTATTTTATTTTTTATCTAACTCATTGTGCGTCATTGCAAATTTTATTTAGAACCAAGAATAGAACATCAATGGTAGTTTGACATTAATGTTAATTTTAAAATTTAAATATTATAATCTGCAACTAAATATATAAAAATATTTAATTACGTTAATCATTAACCTTTAATCCATGTCAATTTTATTTATGATCTTATAATTAATATTGAATTGAATGGAAGTTAAACAAATCGAAAATAGGAATGTTAAATGGCTGTTTATAAAGTATAATGAGTAATTTGAGTATATTTAGAAGATTATTAAAGATTAAGTAGAATGGAAGTTGTGTTATTGGAGTACTAAAGGAATTATGTAACGCTTTCATCCCTTTTGTGCTTGTCACAGTATACGATTATTAAATGAATTTATGGGAATTTTATATCTACGTGCTTCAGGCAAATTGCAGGCAGACAATATATGATTAATTTATGAACATGATTTTTAATCTTTCGATGAGAAATGACAAGTAAGAATGTTTCTGTAAATTTCTGAAGCAATTGACTTTCAGTAAATTTTGCACTAATGTCAATTTTAATCTTTCGATGCAATTTCCATTGCAATATTTCGATTCGTTGAACAAATTACTTCATATTCTAAAATATTAATTTCAAGAAGTACAAATATGATAACTTTTCTTTTTTTTTAAATGAAATATTAATTATTAAAATTTGTAATATAAAAAGGAAATTTTTAAAAGAAAGATTGTACAATTTATACCCTCGCAATTTTCTTCTTTTAATTTCTTTTCTTTTCCTTTTTGATAAATTTCTATTAGATTAACTTGAAATAATATTGAAATAATATTTAAAAATATTACAATATTTACAGAATTAAGTATAATCTCTTATATTAAATTCTATCAATACTGTTGAGAAAATCTTGCAACTCACTTAAATTTTAGAGTTCCTTTTTGTAGTTATCAAAAATACCGATATTTGTTAAAATTCGAATAAAGGATGCGCTATTTAACGTGATTTAAAATAATAAATAAATTAATAAATCACAAACTTCAGAAAAAACGTTCAATGTTCAAATTTTTGAATTAAATTGGAATTATATCTGTTACAATATTCTAAATTTATTTATATTCATCATCATTTATATGTATAATAATTGTATATCTGTAATACTATTATGAAATTATCCGAACGTCAAGGAAATTTAAGTCTAATAATCGCTTGTAGATTCACTTCTCCTCATCGCTTGCAACTACTCCGACAAAATGTGTGAAATGTTAAAAATGGAGATAACATAACGTGTAATTATCTTATAACTCAGAGAGTAAGCTGATAAGAAAATTACATCACGCCAGGTTAAATCGTTTTCGTTGGCTAGTGGTTTATTCCCTATTCTTAAAGCGAAACTAGTATTTTTCTTTCACTTCGCAATGGGACTTCCTGATTGACCCTTGCATTATGGAAGGTGAAAATTCGTCTCCATGATACATTTCTGATTGAATGCCAGACAATGTTTGATTTGACTAAAATAATACCTACATTTTGTCTAAAAAATATGCCATTATTTATTTTACAGATTAAATAAAACAAGTAAACAAATTTTTGGAACAGAGATGTTTTGCAATTCGAAATTTTAACAATAAATAAAATAATAAAAACTAAACTATCTACGGATTAATTAAAATATATTACACCTTTTAATTATCTTTCTTGTAGTTAATAATTATTAAAGATATTTAGAAATCTCTTTTAGTTATCTTTCTTCTAGATATAATATAGTTATAGTAAATGAATACTAAAATTTTTATGAACAATTAAGTAAATTGAAATGAATGAGAAATTGTCAATTTTCTTTTGCAGTTAATAAATAAACTGGATATTTATATATTTATAGCAAATTTAAATATTGTATACAATATAAAAAATATATATAATATACATAATGTGCAAAAATAGATAAAATATTAGTATCTATTATTATTAAATTACGGATTTTTATGCATTTACATTTTTATAAAATTTGTTTTATCTACCGAATACTCTACTTTGGACTATAATTTTATTTATTTTTGTGTATTGTAAGTATTTTTGCATTTTCAAACATTGCATAAATGTATCAAAATCGGCTAATCATAATATGTAGAAGAAGAAAAATATCTCTAAGTTTTTAGGTTTTTATTTCTTAGCTTAATGAAATGATAGACAAATGATAGGCAAATAGTAATCCATAGTAAGACTAAATAATGGCAGAAAAATTACAAAAAAATTTAATTTAAATTTTTTTCTAATAAATATCAATATTTGAAAATTAAACTTTTTGCTTTAATTATGAAAGATTTATTTAGTTTAAATGAATACTTCTATAAAAAAAAATGATATTTCCAGAAACAATTATATCAAAATAATTAATGTCAATTATATCAAAAAAATTATTTAATAATGTTTTTCTATAAACCATTATTAAATAATTATAGTATAAATAATTATAGTATATTGTTTTACTCACGTACGTAAAGAATAATCATTTGTTGTTCCGACTTACCTGAAACAAAAGTAAGAATATTAATTATAAATACGAAATAAAATGTACAATTAAAACTTATAAATAATAAACATTAAATAATAAATATTATTTTTCTAATTTATTTGGTGAAATATTTATCTAAATATAAAAAAAAGAAATTAATATCAAAGAAACAAAAACAAAAAGCACTCAATTTAAAACGATATAAGAAATAGAAGAAATAAAAATTTATTTCAATATAATCTAAAATTTTCATTTTTAAAAACATAAATTTCAGAACAATAACATATTAGACAACAAGTTTAAGAAACCTGAGGATAAATTATTTTTGTAAGGATGTGAATGTTTGTGATTTGATAGTGTGGACATTCACAGTCTATATTGATATACTTCATTATAGAATGGATTGATAGCGTAAATCGAAATTGTTTAATGATTGCCAGAAAATGCTCAAACTGAATCGTAACTTGCCTTTATATAAATAAATTCATATATATGTGAATCTTTGTCTTATCTTATATAATTCATATATCTAAATAATATAATTTAAAAAATATAATATTCGCAGGAAATTATTTTTCATACTAAATCTTATAAAAAGCACAATCCTTTGGATATTTTATATAGTTTTTTATATTTCAAATAACTAAATAAACGTAAATATGTATGATCAAAAAATCTAAACAATGGAATAATGTTTCGAACCTTAATTGACATAAAGACTTCAACGTTTTTATGTTTTATGAAAAAATAAGATAAAAGACGGAAATGCAGCGCATCGTTTAATTGCTCTTACTTAATTACGCTTACCGGTCGTGGTTCTTCGACACTATCGAATACACACATAGAATTATTTATGAGACGGGTATCCGGTTGACTAGTATTTTTATTTCTTGTTTTGTTTCGATAGAGAGAACATCGAAAAGCTAGAAAGCAGTTGAGCGTTTGTGAATAATAGCAAGAGATTGGGGGCGTGTGACGGACATGAAGGAATGTGGAAAATATTGCACGATAACTTTTGTATCGATACAACTGCAAAATATTGAAAGAGATAAGTAAATAGCACATATAGTATAGTGAGACAGTCGATGCTGTTTTGAGAAAATATAAAATTTATTGAAATAATGAAAATGAAAAATAATGGAAATATTATTTGTATGTCTTATACGTGTAGAAAGTCAGATATTTATTCTATTAGTTATATTGAAAATACCTGTATTATACATGTATTACATTCAGAACATGTACCATGTCTTTAATTTATTGTTGTAATTTCACAGTGTTTTAATTAAAGAAAATATAAATGTATAAAACATATAAAATGTTAATAAATGTTAATAATACAAAGTTTGAAATTTTAAACTATATTTAGCTTTTAAACTTAAATTTTAAATTGAATAATATTTTTATGTAAAATATAATAATAGCAAATATTATGTGCCAGAGAAGAAGTTTGAAAAATTGTAGAGTAAAACATTTTTAGCCAATTGAGATAATCATATTATGATTAAGGACGGATATTGTTAAAGCATTAGTTCTTAATTCACATACGCGAATATACACTTCTATTTGGAATCAGTGAATATTTTATACAATGAAAATGATATGAATATTTTATAAATTAAAATGAAAATAAATTTATGTTATGCTGGATTAGTGATATTCGTGTTATATTATATACAATTTATTACTAGAATTTACACACTGTTTTTTTGCTCATTCGTATATTACAATATGATTTATATATTCCATCTACGACAACAAAAATATTGTCATTTTATAAAAATGATTAATAAATAATAATAAATTTAAAAATTAATAAATTAAATTAAAAAATTAAATTGTTAAAAATTAAATTGAATAAAAAAATTAAGAAATTTTTTAATGAATCAATTTTTGCATTTGCTGTAAAATATTTATGCTCCAAATATTCCAATAGCTATAATATATACATAGATAGATACAACAATGAGTGATTATTTTTGCTACACAAACATATTATCATTCATATTTAAAAAATATTTACAAATATTTTTACAAATATTATTAAATACAAATTAAACACAAATATATTTACAAATATTATTATACAAATTTTTATGTTATAGTTCACGAAATATTTAAAAAATTATCTATAACCCAAGATTTTCAAAGTTTAAAATTTTGAAAAATATAAAACAAATGATAATAAACACACAATAAACTTTCAAAAGAAAAATTAAATATGAGGATTATTACATTTGCCCATGATAAAAGCTCAAAATGTCTATATTATTAAAATCACAGACATAACGCATTGTATTTTCATATTTTTTAATTATCTTTCGATTTGCTCTATAGAATATTACATTTGCACAACACTGTAGAGCCCATTTCTGAGACCATGATACTCACTCCACAAAAGTGTCGTGAACCGCAATTTTCTCCTACTTTGTGATCACATTTCCTGCTCTACATTACTTTTTTCCCTTATTTTTCTTTCTTTATATTCATTTGCCTCTACGCACTTTGTATTTGTTGCCTCTAGATATCTCGTTGACTTCTTCTTCTCTATATGTATTTTAGATTTAATTTCATCTTTAGAACAATTTTACGTTTTACTTTACACCAGAGACCGAATCGGTATTTTATATTACGGATACCGGTAAAATGCCGGTATTTTTAGGTTGCTATTCGATTTCGGTTTGATGAAACCGAAATAATGCGAATACCGGTATAACGATTATACCGGTAAACTGAAACCGAAATATTTTGAGGTTTAGGTATTACACCGGTAAACTGAAACCGAAATATTGTAGGTTTAGGTATTATACCGGTAAACTGAAACCGAAATATTGTGAGATTTAGGTATTATACCGGTAAACTGAAACCGAAATATTGTGAGGTTTAGGTATTATACCGGTATTTGAGAAATCGGTTTTAATACCAGTACATACCGGTATGGTACCGCTTTACTGACGAAAACCCATTTTTCATTTTCTATGTATAGTGACTCTTATTAATATTCGGACATCATGCTATTCAAAATATTGTTGTGGATTTCGATTGTTTATAATAGTAAATTTGGATTAATTTTTTAATAATATAATAAAACATTCGTTATAGTTTATAGTAATTATTGCACATACTTTTCTTAATATCAAACAATAAACTGAATTATGTCGAAATGTAACGTGGGAGATACAACGATGAATTGGTATATTAGAAATAATTATTAATAATAAAGGATAACAACGTATAAATATGGTAATGGTTAAAAACGAGTATATGAAAGAAAAGTAAACATTTTATTCTTGATTTGCTCGAATAATTAATATATTATTTATACAATCGTCATGTAAATTGCAACGATGCGGCGATAAAATATATTTTAAAAAAAGGCGTTCGACGCTTACTTGTGTTGATGGAACAGTTAAAATTCCTGCTGTTTGGAAAACTCGGTTCCCATCTCGGACATCCCTAATTGGACGAGCCGTTTTTGGATNTTTAACCGATTAGGTTTTTTCAAGAAATTGCGCCGCCTACTCCTTGCGTTCGTAAGTGCTTTTTCCGAGAGTGGGACCGCATTGATTTTCCTAATTTATGGCGGTGTAGCAGGGTTTTCTCTCCATGTGTTTTCCAAACGTAGGTCTGAGTGGGCCCTTGGAAACCTAGAGTTTCCTACGACGCTTCGCGGAAGGATGCTATTGTGGCCGAATTACTAAAAACTTCGAGTGCAGATGTCTCGTTTTTATGCACTGTAAGAAATAAACTTGGCTTTCACAATTCAATAGCATAGGCGACACGTGAGTCGTAAATTCTCCTAACTGCATGTCTGAGAAAACGACTTTCTCCGACATCTGCTAGCCGCTAATATAAATAAAATAAAATAAAAAACTAATAAAAAAGGTAATAAAAATAAATAAAGTGTACGTGTATAAGCGTCGTCAAATTTACTATACAGCTTTATGAAAACATTTAATCCAGAGACTGAAAGCCGAAATATTTTGAGATTTAGGTATTGTACCGGTAAACTGAAACCGAAATATTGTAGGTTTAGGTATTATACCGGTAAACTGAAACCGAAATATTGTGAGGTTTAGGTATTATACCGGTATTTGGGAAATCGGTTTTAATACCGGTATATACCGGTATGGTACCGCTTTACTGACGAAAACACATTTTTCATTTTCTATGTACAGTGACTCATTAATATTCGGACATCATGCTATTCAAAATATTGTTGTGAATTTCGGCTGTTTATGATAGTAAATTTTTTAATAATATAATGGAACAATCATTATAGTTTATAATAATTATTGCACATACTTTTCTTAATATCAAACAATAAACTGAATTATGTCGAAATGTGGCGTGGGAGATACAACGATGAATTAGTATTAGAAATAATAAAGGATAACAATATATAAATATGGTAATGGTTAAAAACGAGTATATGAGAGAAAAGTAAATATTTTATTCTTGATTTGCTCGAATAAATAATATATTATTTATATAATCGTCATGTAAATTGTAACGATGCGGCGATAAAATATATTTTAAAGACGAAAAAAGGCGTTCGCCGCTTAATTGTGTTGATGGAACTGCTAAAATTGCAGCAGCTACTTTGTACAGCTCTGGCATGGATGTTTTATTTTTTCTCCAAAAGTAAGAAATATCCTCTTTTGATTTTAACCGAGGAAATTCAGAAAATCTCTTCAAATCATTATTTAAACTTACAGTAGTAGTAAATGATGTTTTATTTTTATTTTCGCGTTCCAATTCCATCAACATTTCTTCAACTTCATCCGTCTCTAAAGTGTCACTTGAGTTACATGATTCTTTCTTTACAATATGCGTCCACAGGTCGGTTATATAACGTTGTGCTCGCTCTTTCTCTTCTGGTTTCAAAACTACATTATATCGCAGATCAAGAAATAACCCTGCTAGAAAAATATCATTCTCAAAAAGTAATTTTTCTCTTGCTGTCATAGCATTAATAAAATTTGTTGACAAATCAGTTTTAATTTTATTGGTTTGTAATTTGCAATTTGTCCAAACACGAAAAAAATCTCCGATAGTTAATTGTTCCTCTTGCAATTGTTTCGTAGCAATACGGGCTGGTGTTAAACTATTTACTATGGATTCTATTAAAAGCCAGTTTTCCGTTGACAAATATAAATATTCTTCATTAGAATCAATACAAAAAGATTTTAATTCCAGCAAGCGTTGAAGCATATCCACAGTCGAATACCACCGCGTAACACAATCTAATATAGGTTTTTTTTTATGCACAGCTTTTAACAATTCTTTTAGCGTTGGCGTACGTAATTTCCTACATACCTGTCTTGCTTTATCAATAATACCTGCAACTGATGTTTCTTTCAAAGCATCCTTAACAGCTAAATGTAGAGTGTGAGCAGCACATCTCACGCCTCTAACGATGTATCTACTATCTGTAGCTATACTAAAACTAAATTCAAAACATAAGGATGAATCATTGCTTTCATCCCATGATGATGATGTTTCTAATGTACTAGTAGTTTCGTCATCGGTTACATTATTATTATCACTATTACTATCTTGATCACTCCCTAACAGATGAACAAGTTTGATCACGTTAGCATCTGTGGTCACAGAAAAAATATCCTGCATGCAGATATTATATTGATGACACACATTTAGAACTACATTTTTTAATGTTACAGCATCATGTTTAGTGAACAATTCTGTTACTGCTAATGTCCGTAGAACAATATTTAAATCTTCATCAACGAATTGTATGTTGATTCCAAGAAAAGAACGGTCCATGCATGTCGCAGCATCTATCTTTAAACATATAACTTTTCCACTGATTTCTTTACGTATTTTTTCACGAATCTGCTCTGCATATGTTGCAACAGATTGTTTAATATTATGCGAATTAATGTGTATTTTGTCGGAATTCTGCGTGATCAAGGCAACAATATTTTGAAATGCTTCGTCGTCCATTATGGAAAATGGTCTACCGTGAACAGCAACAAGTTTTACGCATTCCTCTATTAATATTTCCAATTTATTCTTTTTCTTTCCAATACTGTCAGCCTCTTCAAATTTCTTCTTACGCGATTCTTTCACTAACTGCACTCTGGTGAATTCATTTGGATGGGAATTGCCCAAATGCATTTCTAAATTTGTTCCGTGCTTTCCTTTCACGACATGTTTACAATTATTAATGGCACATACAGATGTATTAGTCGAAGCGTCATACTTGAAGTATTTGTAAACTGGATTCGTTGCGTTTCTTCCCATATTGGCACAAAACAAATAGTTTTGGGGATGTTTGCTTGTGGATAGTATTTAAGAGGTGATAAATTTTGTAACAACGCTAGGATGAACTCGGAGACGAACGATCGGAGTTTACGTCGAGAGTCTCTCAATAACTGCAAGCTCGCTGCTTTTCCTGCTGTTAGGAAACCTCGGTTCCCATCTCGGACATTCCTAATTGGCCGAGCCGTTTTTGAACCTAGCCTATTCCTTGCGTTCGTAACGCACTTTTTCCGAGAGTGGGACTGCATTGATTTTCCTAATTTATGGCGGTGTAGCAGGGTTTTCTCTCCAAGTGTTTCCCAAACGTAGGTCTGGATGGAGCCTTGGAAATCTAGGGCTTCGCGGAAATGCTATTGTGGCCGAATTACTAAAACCTTCGAATGCAGACGTCTGGTCTTTATACATTGTGAGAAATCAACTTAGCCTTCACAATTCAGTAACATAGGCGACACGTAAGTCGTAAATTCTCCTAACTGCATGTCTGAGAAAACGACTGTCTCCGACATCTGCTAGCCGCTAATATAAATAAAATAAAATAGAAAACTAATAAAAAAGCTAATAAAAATAAACAAAGTGTACGTGTATAAGCGTCGTCAAATTTACTATCGGCAGCTTTATGAAAACATTTAATCATTGTCTCCTTTTCTAATATATTAATATTTTATTTACCGGTATTATACCGAAACACATCTACCAATTTAACATCGTTATACCGGTACTCGCACTATTTCGGTTTCATCAAACCGAAATCGAATAGTAACCTAAAAATACCGGTATTTTACCGGTACCCGTAATACCGTTTCGGTCTCTGGTTAGGACCTACGCCTACGCTATTGAATTGTGAAGGCCAAGTTTATTTCTCACAGTGCATAAAGACCAGACATCTGCACTCGAAGTTTTTAGTAATTCGGTCACAATAGCATTTCCGCGAAGCGTCCTAAACCCTAGGTTTCCAAGAGCTTACCCAGGCCTACGTTTGTAAAACACTTGGAGAGAAAACTCTGCTACACCGCCATAAATTAGGAAAATCGCGAAATTGCAGTACCACTCTCGGAAAAAGCGCGTTACGAACGCAAGGAGTAGGCAGCGCAATTTCATGAAAAAACCTAATCGGTTGAAATCCAAAAACGACTCGGCCAATTAGGAATGTCCGGAGATGGGAACCGAGGTTTCCTAAGAGCAGGAAAAGTAGCGAGCTTGCAGTTATTGAGAGACTCTCGACGTAAACTCCGATCGTTCGTCTCCGAGTTCATCCTAGTGTTGTTACAAAATTTATCACCTCTTAAATACTATCCACAAGCAAACACCCCCAAAATTATTTGTTTTGTGCCAATATGGGAAGAATGAATCCAGTTTACAAATATGACGCTTCGACTAATATATCTGTATGTGCCATTAATAATTGTAAACATATCGTGAAAGAAAAACACGGAACAAATTTAGAAATGCACTTGGCAATTCCCATCCAAATGAATTCACTAGAGTGCAGTTAGAGAAAGAGAATCGCGTAAGAGGAAACCTGAAGAGGCTGACAGTACTGGAAAGAAAAAGAGTAAATTGGAAATATGGAGGAATGCGTAAAACTTGTTACTGTTCACGGTAGACCATTTTCCATAATGACGACGAAGCATGTAAGGTTTACACAAACTATAATTCAATGCTAACTTAAAATAGTACAAGAACCTGGAAAGAAGAATTTTCACAGAAGATTTTATATTATAACGATATTTTAAAGAACTAATTATATTTGATTATATTATTTGATTATTTTACTTGATTATTTTAAGTACTTATTGATATTAATTATTTTAATCAATAATTATATTTAACGACACAGAAAAATCTATATTAATCATGTTTGGTTTTCCTACTACTTTTTAATATTTTCTTTTTTTTCTGTTTTTCGTTGAATTTTTTTTATCACAGTAAATTTCTTTTCGTTATTTACATACAGAAAATCGTCGAACTCCAAATAAAATCAGTCTAAGAAGACTTCAATTTTCGAGTTAATTTCCTCCATAGTAAATAATGTAAATTGAATTAATCTGTTCTAGAATCTCAAAATTTTAAGTACCTATATAAAACATTTTAGGTATATAATTTAATTAATAAATATTTGATATAATAATAAAATATTTAAATTAAGAAAAAACACAAAAATTGAATAATGAATAAAATTTCATTCGTTACTTGCCAATTTCTATTATGTAATTCTTTGTTCAATTTTCGAATTTTCGTTCGCAATTTTGATTTGCTGAAATTCGAATTTCAAAGCTGTTTGCATATTAAACCGTTCGAAGATGGAGAGTTCATTGTATACTTATACTATCGAAAAGTTTGAAGCACTCTGTTAATTTTGGATAAAACCGTATTTTTTCAGTGGATTATGTCACGATTAACATAATTATGTATCTATTCATTTTTTGAATATGAAATTAATGAGTGCTGCAAACTTTTCGACGATAGTATCTCTTTTCATGTGTTTTCTCACTTACACTTGTATAACTTTGTAGTTTTCTTTTAATATTCTCATAAATCATTTTTTGCTTAATTTTTTTGTCGAAAGAAAATCTTTTATATTTCATATATGTAATCATAAACTAAAATATAAAATGAGATGTTAACTTATAACTATACTACGTGATCAGTAACATTAAAACATTAATGAATAATCTTTGTTATAAAAAATGTTGTTCTATAAAAAACTGATCTCCAATCTTGAATCAATTGTTATAAAAATTATTAAATTTACTCATTTAATTTAAAAATGAAAATTTGCAATTAGTTTTATGAAATATATATGTTAGATAATATATGATAATATATATCTTATATAAAAGGTTGCTTCAGAGCTTACATTACTGCATATAAAATATAAATACTCTAACAATTAATAATAAATTTATTAAACAAGAAACAACTGTATCGATTGAATTTGTAAACATGCCAATTTTTTTTTCAACAAACTAGAGTTTTCTTGCAGTTTACTATTTTGCTTTAAAAATCAAGTGTAAATTATAATGTAGCTTTAATGTTGATCTCACTGCACTTGTTATATTATGGTTGTATTTTGAATATTGTATATACATTTATTTGTATCTTACTTTACTAAAAATTTTGTATCTTTCTTTAAATATATTAGATATTAAAAATCATATTTTGCAAAATTCTATTTTAACTGACACACATTAAAAAAAAAAATTATGATAATAAAAGATAAAATACAGTGACAAGTAGATTGAGAATGTTCAAACATTTTTCTTTTTTCTATTTTTTCTTACTAGTCACAAAATTAATCAAAGATTGGATCAAAAAATCAAACTAAACAAAACAAAAACAAAATGAAAACTTGAATAATTAAACATTCCAAGTAGACCTCCCATTATATTTTATTTTTATTTAAATCCCACTTTTGACAATTATATCCATAAAAGCATAGAATTACATAAACATTCGTGGTTCATTAATAAAAGAATACTTTTCTTAAGAGAAATTTGAGAAAAAAGCAACAATCATTCGTAAATCATAAAAATAAAATAACTTTTCAGCTAGGACATCTTATATGCATACATTATACAACATACAAAGTATAAACTGCTAGTACGCTCACGTATGCAGATAATACCCGACCGTGGTATCCGGTGGTGCATCTATATTTTGTTTGCCTCGCACGCAGCTGGATTAGAGGCTCATAGTGCTGGCTGGCATTACACCTGTTATTGAATAATAACACGTGTAGTCAGATCTGATGCGAGAGCCCACGGACGTGTTCGAGGCCGTGATTGTTACGAGCAGGATAGCAGACGAACACGAAATCTCTGGATCGCTTGTGAAAAGAAGAAAATGGATTTCCAGATAGTCAGATAGGCTCACGTCGATTCGCCGCTTGTTTGCCGCGAAACAACGTAATGCTTTTCCCTGATCTTTGCTCCTTCTGGGATCACGAATCACATGAAAATGCTGCACACCATTCGCTTCAACGATCTGAACCAAACAGTGCATATATTGGAAGTTACAAGTTCGTAGTTTGACAGAAATCTAAACGAGATATTTCGAGAAGTTTTTATCAAAATTGTTACAATGAAAAGTATTTTAGGATTGTTATTGAGGAGTTTTATTACGTTTGTAGGATTAGAATAACATTTTTCTGATTTCTTCTGAATAACATTTTTGTTATCAATCTCATTAATTAATACAATTTTTTTTTTACAGTCAGATTACGTAGTAATTTTTGCTTATTTTTTCGTTTATTACTTCTTTAAATTTAGATATTAGTTTTATCATTAATTAAACACCTAAAATTTTTATTAAACAATAAGCGCGTAAAGAATAACATTTTCTGTTTTTTTTTTATAATGTTATTGATAGCTTGTAATAATTTACTTTTATAAGATTCGTTGGTACAGAACAACGAAATATGACTCGCAATTTAATTTATGAATAATAGAAAAGACAGATTGTTCAAAAGAATTTTAAAAGAACTGTAGAAAATATGAATTGTGTTATGAAAACAGTTGCGTGAAGGTTTAATGAATTGTAACGATTATTTTTCATATGATACATTTTAAATGAAAATTTTAATTTTAAAGTTTAAATGATTCAAAGTTTAAGGAATGACTTATGTTTGAAAAATTAATAATAAATCGCTGCAGCTGAAATCTTATAGATATATTACAACAATTGTAGTTTGAGAAAATTCTTAATGTGATATAATGCGAAAATTTTAATGAAAATGCACGTATAGAATAGCATACTAGAAAAATTATGATTTTCAAAAATATAAACGTACTATCTCCAAGTATTTTCTTACTTTTTATCTGATCACTTTGCTAAATTAAAATTTTAGATGCTTAAATAATGATAAAACTAATATCAAAATTTAAGGAAGTAATACACGAAAAAATGAACGAAAATTACTACGTAATCTGACTCTAAAATAAAATTGTATTAATTAATGACAAAAATCTATTCATATCGAAAAAAAATTGCATGCTGTTTTGTAACAAATATAAAAAGGAATCTCTTTTAAATGTTTATTTATTTATATTAATATCTGGGCAACGTAAAAAGAATCTTTTTTTATATTACCTAAATATTACTATAAATAAATAAAAATATTTCTTAAAATAATGAAAAAGGTATGGCTATTATATCAGAATATATAATTCTAATAGTTTTTATATAAATAATATTGCTTACACATAATATCTTGCCATGAAATGTTAATTGAATAACTGAATTGAAATTGATTGTATGTATGGAATCAAACTAAATGTTTCAGCAAAAAATTTTAATGAACGTGTTTGTAAATATTGTATATAATAGAGTGCACTATTCTTAGAGTGTATTTAAATTTTACAATTCTTAAATTCTAAGTTTCGAAATCTGTAAATTAATAACAAATAAAAGAGATGTGTAAATGAATATAATATTATGTGAATAATTTATTGCATATACATAATTTTGTTTGACATGTTCGTTACACATTGTTTTTACTTTATCTTACTTTACTTTATCTTAATCGTTTATTTCAGATTTTATTTCAACTGTTTATTTTACATTTTTTTAACAATAAAATATTTTAATGGTGAAAAATGAAAATGATGCACGAAGTACGTTTACTTTTTACCGATATAAAATTATTTTAGAGTTATTTCTTCGTTAAAGGAACTCTAAAACTCTAAAAACTGAATTTTTAATTAAGAAGTATTTGAAAAGCTATTTCATGCGTGACAGTCAACGTTTTGAAAATTTCACTCATAATTTAAAAAAAAAGTTCTTCAAATTTTCACATTTGAAAACCAGATGAAATCAACGACAAAATGGACAGAACGACGAAACTTCAAAGTCCAAACAAAATATTATTTACACTTTTCACAAAGTACGAAAACTTGACAGACACTTTCAAAAAAACCCAGGGAACTTATTGCCGCATCGCGACAAAAGATCGTAACATCAATGAAACCCGGCACAAAGGGATTGAGCGAAAAGTACAACAGCTCTGTGTCTCCGAGGCATAACTCAACCATAATTTGATATCGAACAAAGAGTACAACTTTGAATAGGCGCGCGACGATAAAATATCAGCCCTTCGCAATGGCAGAAAGGAAGGTAGGGATCCGCGAGGCACGCGGATACCGTTAACCTTCTAGCTCTAGTCCCTTGCTCTCTCCTGCCTTCGATCACGACCATTGTGTATCGCGTGGCCATTGTCCTGGAGCTACAGAAGAATAAACAAACCGATTAAGATATACGCGACGATGGTAGAAAAAGGAAAAACTCGCGTGGTCCCGGGGAATTTCAGTAACGTTATTAGCGGCGAAATTTACAGCGTGATCCCGATTCCAGATTACGAAATAACACGCGTGCCTCTATTCGTTCTTTCGCGGCTGGAAAAAGAACGCGGTGTACCGGGGGCCAGATGGAGAAAGATAAAAGGAGAGACACGAACTCTCTGGATTTAATCGAAGCTGATATTTACATAATTATAAATGCCGATGCTATAAGTACGATTCCAAGAATACCTCGCGTCGTACTGGACACATAACGCAAGAGAAACGGAGTTGCTGTAAATTATTAACGAAGATGATGTTTTCGTCCTTGTTTTTATGCCTTTTATTTCAGTAAAGAATAGATATGCTTTCGGGGCAAATCACTAATTGTCAGATTAAATCATGAAATGTGGGCAAAATAAGATTCTTGTGTTATGGGTATAACGTAAATCATACGCTAGAACGAGAATTGTAAGTTTGTGACGGGTATTTAATATGGGGTGAAAATATATGGAAGATATTTTTTTTTTTTTTTGTAATTCGAAATGCTTTGTTTCAATGCATCGTTTATATGGTTTAAGAAAGTGTAAATTATACGTTGTATGAAATTATGAGATGTATAAGAGCGACTAAAAAGAATATTTGAAGCACCATTTTTTGAATATTTTATTATTGTGTAAGTATACACTTCATTATATAAACTCATTCTTTTTAGATTCAAGACTTACAATTTACAATACTTACACTTTCGTAATTCACGGCACATACACAAGTTTATGTAAAACAATATTTTCAAGGATGTAAAGGATCAAAATTAATCATTTTTCGTTTCGCGACTTTTTCCAATTCTGGCTCTTAAGCCAAAATTTCACTAAACCTTCACCTTCTGGTCACTAAAACAAAAAAATCAATCCGAAGAAATCGAAGAAGTTGCATAGTCTTCTTTAGTTTTTTTTTTTTTAAAGTTATCTTAAAAAAATTACAAGCTAGTGAAATAATCAAAATTGGGTAAAGCCGCTAAACTAGAAATTTATCTTCGTTGAATAATTTCATGACTAACTGTAAATACAAACTCCGCGATTTATCAATAATCGTTACAGATTACAGATTCAAATCAGGATATCTTAGATCTCAAATACTTTTGTTTGTTAATTTTTTTTTTTTTTTATTATTACAAAAAGATTTCTTCTGAGTAAAGCAAAGATAAATTTATCCGTTATCACATAATTTCGTTATCAAACAATAAAAAATGTTCTCGAGTTACCAAGAAGAAGGGACGAAACTTCAACCGCGCTGCGCTGGAAGGAAATTCGACTTCTCGTGTTTGGCCGGACGCGACTGAGATACCACGGGACATACTATACATATACTTACAAGCTGCAAGAACAGTTCAAAGCGACCGCGAGTTGCGTTGCACTGCCTTGGGCGTGTTGCATCTTTGCAACGGATTGCATTGTATCGTACGAGCGAAGGAAACAAGCGCAGCCTTTGAACTACTCTCCGAGCAATCTCTTTCTCGTCTTCCCTCTCTGGTTTCATACTTTCGTGCGTATGTGTCGACCAAGAATTATTTTCCCATAAAATAAATTTCATCGTTGCCACGTTTAATCTGGTATTTGTACTTATTCACTTCTATTTTATTTGTATAGACTTTCAAATAGATGAACACCGAAAAATTGATGTCACCGTTCACAAGTGAATGTTTCACGATACTTCAGATTCTTCATTATTTACGAGTATACAATATACAAGCAGTTTAAAATAAACGTAATAATTAATTGGAACGTCAAATCACTTTTGAACACTCTGTATTTGTTATTTTTAAACTTCCGAAAACAATTGCATTTTGTCTCTGGAAACCGATCGCTAACTGAATTACTAATAGTACTTGTTATTTTATTAATATTACTTGCACGAGGTTATAATTCTAGATGTGTATTGGAACGACTAGTTTAATAATTATATTAAAATATAATTATTATATATATATATATATTAAAATAATTAATCAAATGTCTTAAAATAAATGTAAGCAATTACATCTGTCCGTTCCACGTGGATTCATTTTACACGAATAAAAATCGCGTAAATGGAGTCTGTCAGTACAATTTTCATCCAAAGACATGAGATTTTCTTTTTCTTTGTATTATTGAACATTTCTGGGTTAAACTTACAACATAAAATATAAATCTAAACAGTGCGGTAAAAACATTGCTCACTTACTGTCTATTGAATAATATATCGTTGCTAAGACCAACTTTTAAGATTGATTCTAATATCTGTATGTTTAAATCACGTATTGTCTTACCGATGTTTTTTATACGTATAAAGTACTTAGTGTTACAATTTACTGCGTAAAAAGAGACTCGCGTAAATGTAGAGACGGGTGTACAGGATACCTCAGTTTTCATTAATTTGTACCATTAGTATGAACAAGAAAAAAATGTTAAGTAAACATAGATCTGCAAACACTTTGTAAAAGTCATAGAAATATGGAAACTAATTTATAGTACGTATACATTCGCCATAAACAAAAATGATAGTGTACTCTTCGTTCGAGAAGAATAAATGTATTACGCAGCGACATTTCAGAAATTATACTAACTCGCTGATCTGATCGAAAGTATATTCCATATAAACAACACTACTAATGTTTCATAGTGAATCTAGCCATTAAAAATTTGCTCAGTATTTTAAAGACGTTTGAATTTTTACCATTTTCCAGAGCAAAAGCACTGTATGACGTGAAAACGTTTTTAAAAAAGATGAACTCAAGATCAAAGTAGAGACTTCGCGATAGCTTCACAATCAATGGTGGAATATTTGTATGATTCTTTTTCACGAATTTATAATTATTTAAAGTACATATTGACATAATTTATAATTATTTAAATGCATATCTTTTATCTAGTAGGTACATGAACAATTTTGCGCGTGACTGTAACTAATTTTTCTTTACTACTATCATAAACTTATTTTCGAATGTCTAGAAATTTATCAGTAGTAACAATTTTATGAAAAAAATCTCAGAAATAGTTGAATTCGTAACTCATACGATTGATCAAGTGATGCATTGAACGAACAGTACATTCTTTTTACTCGAATACAAATTTCAAACTGCCACGAATCAACAATTCATTTAATTTTTAATTAATATTTAAACTTTCTCTAAAAGAATATCAAAAGTAACGAACAGAATATAAGTGGAACACTTTATCAATTGTATATTAATCGTCCAATATCGTCCATGCGAGTTTGTATACGAGTTATCACAAATCAGTTTAATTTTTCATTCAATTACTCTAAGAACAGATTTCAGCAAAGCACATCTGCAATTCTGAAAATTTTATTGCAAATTAAATGTTTTTTTAATTACATTTAGGAAAAATATTTTAGGATTGAAACAAATCCACGTATAAAATATAATATTTGATACTCTTCTCTTTTGAAAATTTTTAAAAAATTTGTTTCTTTGTTTACAATTTTTTTTTTTTTTATTAATTAAATTCTTAATAAAAGTTGTCCAAGTTTATTTTGTGTAATACAAACGTCACAGAAACGAGAAAGCGTCAGAATATATAGCCAGTACAATCGTAGCCTAATATGTATTATAATAGATTTTATTTAATTGCAGAAATTTATAAATTTCGTTCAATGTTTAATCTAATAATTTCTATACTTATTGTTACTTAGGTACTGTTATTATGCATTGTTACTTATTATTAATTATGTAATGAAAGGTTTTGTCGATTGACATAATTTATAATTTTCGTCTATCTGAACTTGTCGACAAATTCATCGAATAGTTACAGTAGTTATATCATCAAATAGTTCATACAAATTTAATAATTTTCTCCTATATTTATGATTTTTCTTCTATAAATTCTTTTTTTATTCTATTATATGTATAATAAAAATTTATATTTAGACAAATATACTGAAATAGTAGAAAATTTCGTTCTAATAAGTAAACATCAAATAAATGGAGTTTTAATTGCAAAAATTTTTTTAATTTATATCTTAAATTTATATATATTTTTTATATGTATAAAATAATTATATTACGTATATCTTTTTAAATTTATTATATTTATATTTATACAATTATAAGAATTATTTACAGATTTGAAAATTCATTATAGAAAAATGTTTTTCATAGATGTTTAATTTTTCATTCCTTCTGAATTAAGATGATAATCAGTCTATATCTCGAAACAATTTCTCGATCTTGCTTTCTCCTAATTACTTTTGTACAGATCGTCTAATTATTTTCTACCTTAGTAACTTGTTCTGTCTAGTTGTCGCCGTCGTTGTTTTCTTTTTACATTGCAACCATTCTTGCATAAATAGCACGACGAAGCTATTTTCGCTACGTCTGTCGATCGATTTGTCGACAGAATTCGCTTGATGCCTCGTTAGGGAAGGGAATATAATTGGATTTGTTTAGATCGTATGCTAAATGGACTGATTGAGAGTTAACGACTGCAGAAGACGGATTTACGAGCTTTTAAGAGATTTGGCGAAGAAATTTTTAAACTGAGACTTGTATTTCCCTGAATAGACTGATTCAAATCTGTATATTTAGTTTCTGCAGAACTAAAATTGTTTAAAGTGAAAGCAATAACATTAACTTAAAATAGCAAACCAATGACAAGGTAAATGTTTATATACTTTTAGTTCTATTATTTTAGTAACTAATTTCAATATAAATTCAAAATCTCGGTGTTTTCCGAATTATGTAATGTTCTTGTAAAAAATGTTCGTATGTAAAATTTGTATTTGTCTTTAAGTATTAGAGTTTCATACATACGAGATATACGTACTAAATTTAATAATTATGTTAAATTACTTTTTTTGTTTCGTTTTTTCATTTTTAAGAAAGCAAGATTATTTCGTCTTCCTAAAGACTAATTCACTTTCTAAATTACTTCTTACTTAAGAAATATTACGAAACTATTATTTAGGAAATATTATAAATACGAATTTCGAAAGACATTATTTTAAGCATTTATTATAGTGAAAGATATGTTGTTTGCTTTTTTATTTATGATTGAATGATCTACAAAATAAAGATCATCGAAATCGTCTAAATATGTATTACAATAACAGAAATAAAAAATTTTTAAGCAAGCGAGCAAAAAAGTGGAAATTGCCTGCCACCTCTTCTGTATTGAAAAACTTTCATTGAAAAAATTTATTAATATTTCTAAAAATAACAGAGATATTATTCCAACCTGTATATTCGAGATTATTTGAATATTTATTATATTACTAATATTAGAATACATAAACTGATTGTAAAATGATTTAAAATAGACATATTAGAACTTTTTAAAATAATTGAATGGAAAAGTATCATCATCGATCAAATAGGTTTCATTGTTTAAAATAAAATGTAAAAATTTTTTTAATGAAATCAAAAAGTCTTTTAAAACATTCTATTAAAGAAATACAAATAAACTATAAATATATATAACTAAACAGATTAATCCTACTTAATAACATCAGAATATATATAAAATTGACTGATAAAAAATATTGTTCCTTACAATAAATGTATTAAAACAACATTCAATTTATTTTATTCAATTTAATCAAACATTATTCTCAACAAACATTGTACTATCTAAAGCAACAAGTTCATTATAGTACAAGTTTAATTCACTACAATTTATTTCTACAAATGAATTAAATATTAAACAATAGTTTCTTAACAATTTCTCATTAATAACAAGCAGTTTCATTTTTACATAATAGTTATTTGTTTGGAAACATTGATCTTTTCTGTTTTGATGTTTCTGCTGTATGAAAGTGACTAGCAAGGCAGATACAACTTCATCATACAAACTCCGAAGACATTATTTCACAGGTAAAACAAATAACAGCTGTCATCGTGTTGAAATGATACACGTGCAAGCGGAATCGATTGAATTGCTAATGCGCCATGTATCTTCGATTTGATATTCTAGCGAAAGCATGATAAATGGGTTGATCATGCACTTCTGACGTCTCCCGACGTCTTGGACCAGTTCCTACGTCACTGCCGGTCTTCGCGTTCAAATCTCCCTATCAAATCTCTCTATTCAATTTAATTCTCAAACTCTCCCTTCGATCTCGGCAACCAAGATGAGATAGCCTCATCTCGTTCTATCTCCGTAAAGTCTCTATTTTTCGTGAGCGATACGTCGTTAAGAGTTTCTATTTCCCGTATTTCTTGTTCAATAAGCATTATTTCTATTCTATAAGTATTTTCTGTCCAATAAGTATTTTTCTGTTCTGATACTTTGTAACCATCATTGTAGAATATATTGTCATGTTTACGCGTGTGTTTTCTTCACTCCCTACAAAGTCAAACCGACTGCTTAATACTGCGAACACGTCGCGACGGAATAACCTTTGTGCGCAACTAACGATCCCATCCTGAAGGCGTTCCAATCTGCAGACCACAGCGGATCTCGATCAGAATCGAACGTACGTACTGGTTGGGCAAAAGGTTGCATTCTGTTTACGTACATCGACTATAATGTTCGTTATCGTTTTACCGTCGTCCGACGAGCCATAACACACCAACAGTAGTACCTAATCAGCTAGCATGCGACGCTCTGACTGGCCAATCTCATGATTGTCAATTCAACATTATATTTTAGACACTTCACAAGATTGTTTTATTATGTATCATGTTTAGAACTGATATATATTTTGTTATATTGTATATTGTTTTTTTAGGTACGTGACCTTTTTTGAACAAGATACTGACATTTGTTATATTATTTCTTTTAACAATAATATTAATACGGAGGAGTTATAACATTGTTCTAATAATATTTAATTTTACAAACTGAAAGTATTTTTTATAAATTCAATACTTTTTAACACTAGAACTACCGACGATCAAGGTATAAAAATGGTATCACAGAAATTAAAGTGCGAGGAACAGAAAGAAATTTATAATACAATAAAGGATACGAGGCTTTATTCGTATAGTTTACAAAAATCATTAAAATCTCTAAAAATGCGACATTACGATTCTGCAAAGCTACTCTGAAAAAGTTAAAAACCATTTTGACCATTTTGATAGTTCTAGTGCAATATTACTTGTTTATAGAAATAAACTAAAAAATTAAATTAAAAAATAATCATGTATCATTTTAAATAAAAAGACTAGAGTTGATAATGCTACAATTGAAACTAACTATCTGGAATACAATTTGTACTGAAGTTCTTGAAATTCTTTCCTTATCTCTGACTGTTTTATGAGTAAGTATATTATGTCCCAGATTCACGATCACCCCTTGTAACCTGTATTACGCAACAACTTCATTCAGGTTTGCAGGCTTGGGTAAGTAAGATTAAAATAATCTATCATATGTATATTACTGCTTAGAATCATAAACTCTATCTTTATTGTGAAACGAGAACACCCATTATTGTTAAAAAATAATCTATTAGAGAATATTTATTTATATAAAAGTATTTCTTCAGTGAAGAAATTTCTCTTCTATTCTACGTAATTAAAGAGATGAAATTTGTTTTATTTGCTAAATATTAGAATAAGTACTTTAATTTAGATATTTTATATATTTTTGTATATTATATGTATCATATGCATGCTTTTTCTTTCAAATTTTTCATAAATATATAAGAATCCACAGTATAATAATCAGTAACAAACTTTCCTAACCTAAATCTAAAAATCGTACATAGGAATTCCACATTTCCCTTACAAGAAAAATCAAATTAAAATAAATACGATGTAATTACTTAATATATATTAACTTTTAAACATCTCAAAAACTTTTAAATATCTCAAAAAAGAAGACCTTTAGTATTTTTCACATTTAATATATACCAGGGATCAAAATTAACAGGTTCTTTTCGTTTTTAAAAAAATTCAGTTCGAATTTATATATTTCGTTCAAAAAAATAATTGCTTTTTGTGGAATTCTTATAAAAAGAAATGTTACATTTAGGAACACTTTTCAATAGTGTTTCATGAAACAGATATTTTAGAATCTATATAATAAAAGTTCCATGGGAACAAGTTATTTCATTACAACATTTTATTAAAAATCCATTTTTAAATTCAAGCATTTAAAAGTTCCTCAACTTTTTTGATTCTTGATATATACTATTGTTAATGTATACTTAATGTTATTCTAGAAGTGATTTTCTTACCTTGCCTTCCTTTTGTTAATCTTTCAGTATTAATGACAGTCTAGGATCACGCACGCGCGAAGAGAAAGCATGAGCGCGGCTCGTTGAAAAGGTTATGGCAGGAAGCGATGAAATACCGTGAGCGAACATCTCGAGCGCGTTTATTGGACAGGAAATAAGAGGCGAAAGAAGAAAAAACTAAACCTATGATATTCGTGCGTGTGCGCATGCGTTTAAGCAAAATAAGGAACTACGGTGAGAAATAAAAATAAATAGCGACAATACGATTAAAAAAGCGTTGTACGATTAGAGTGTATTGTAATATCGTTGTAAATTATGCTTATCGTCATTGCTCTTGTGCTTTAACAATTTGTCGGATGTCAGAAGAAATGTTGTGGACTGTATGAAAATTAAAATGAGAAATGTCTTTCTTATAGAGATAAAGGTTAGCGATAATTGAACTATTCATGTGCCAAATCGATTAACTTCACAAAACAGAAAGTGGAAAAAAGTGACAAGGTAATATGCATTGTTTTTTTAAAATTCCTTTTAAAATATAAATTCGAATAAATATTATGTTATTACAAGTTTAGATTTTATTTAACGACATAAGGTAGTATATCCTAGAGTAATTGTTATTGTTAGAATAATTTTCGCAAGATTAAATATGTGAAAATAATTTGAAAAAAAATTTCAAAAAAATTCTTTGTTAGAAAAAATTAATGATAATAGTTTCGTTACTATTATTACAGTTATTATTGTTAGTTAAATTAAACCATCATTAACATATATAACAATGTTCTCTTTATCACATACATTTGAGATCCCATCATATCGATTTCTTGTTAAATTTCTCTAATAGGAGGAATGAATTTCAATAGATCTATTGTATCTTTTTTCTTTTCTTTTATCACTGTTCTGTCTTTAGGATGTAATAGAGGCTGGTCTGCATTTTTCAAAACTAATAGTCTATTTCATACAGACTTTCTAGTATTAATGGCATCAAATTCTACATTTTCATTAAAATCATACTATTGTATGACGTACAGTTTCGATTTTCTTTATTAATTAAAATAATAAAATTTTCTTATTATTATAATAAAATGTTTTGTGTTTCTTGCAGAAGTGTATGTTTTATATTAGACTTTTGGAAAATAGATATATGTTATTTATATGATATATATGATACATATATATGTACATATATAGGAGAAACTGAGCTAAAACTGAATACATAGTTTATTATTGATTTTTTTAAATAATTTAAAATTTTCCAGCTATGTATTATTAGGATTAATACAAAAGCAAAAGATGATAACGATGCATGTATTCTTTCCTAAATTATAATTTTTGTATTTGTCAACGCTATTATCTAATTTTCAAACATTTTAATTATAAAGATTATAATTATTAACATTATCCAAGCAAGTACTTCTTGCTATGAAATATTCTATTTATTTGTCAAAGTATAAATATTTGGCTTTTTTAAATATAAAATATAAATGGCTTTTTTTCAATTCGTCATGATAGTCTTAAAAATTCATACTATTTATAAAATTACGTACTGGAGAAAAATAGAATGGAGTAAAATCGAATATCCGATTTTGGATAAAATGAATAATTCCGTGAAACAAATGCATCAAGAAAATATTAAAACAGTATCTCCAATACTGTTTGATTATTTTCTTATTTAATATTGAAACCAATAATAAAAAGACAAGAAAAACATGTTATGATGATCCAGAATGAATAAAAGTTGGATATAATATATATTTACATAACTTTTGCACTAGATGAGCCCCTGGTTGGGTATATGAAGATTTGAATTCTGATGTTACAAATATCAGGAACGATATTAGGTACTATATCCAATTTTACCCTGGCAATAGACTAAAATCGTAAATACACACCTCTATGTATTGTCATAATTTTTAAGATTCTCTTCTTTTTGTAAACTGTTTTTTTTTTTATAAATATTTAATGTAAACCATAGAAGAATTGCTTTAAAACTATACTTTTAATTTTTATTTGAATAAAATTTTTCATTTCGAAGTTATATCATTTTATGTTTAAGTGTCTCTTTTACCCCAGTTTCTTGTAAATGTGGATAGCAAAAATTAATTCTATAAATTAATTTATTATTTTCTTGAATTTAATATAGTTATATAATATATCAAATATTATCAAATAATAATCAAATATAGCTATATAATATATTATTAGTTATATTGTATAACATAAAGTTATTATAATATTTAGTTTTATACTCTTCCTTCTGTTTTTTTGTTACATTAACAAATTCAAACGAGTTTAAAAATCAGAAACCATTAGTTGAAGTCATAGAAAAAGAACGATAGAATAAAAAGAAAACATGCTTGTATGAGGATGTGTCTAGACATCTACTTTTTTCCCACCATCTCTAGAATTATAGTTAATTATAGTTGCTCGATACGAAGTCATAATATTTCATGATTTTTAAAACTTATTTTTAGCGTAGCAGTTTCACATGTTACTCTTTCATGGTACTATATAATTATAATTAACATTTTATACAGTGGTTATTTCGAGTAAGTATTATCATAAAAATTAAAAATATCATAAAAATTAAAATTCATTGTTTCAAATTATGACAATCTGATAATGTGTTATATATTTTTGTAACAAATCTGGGCAATTTTACTTTAAAATAAATCATTTGAAAATAATCATTTAGTTGATTTAATTTATTGAAATTAAATAACAAATAATTCCAACAGAAGATGTTCATACGATACAATCAGAAGTTATTTGAGAAATCTTTGTAGAGATATGTAGAGTTATTGTGCAATATACAATATGAAGTAAAAAAATAATTTGCTTGTTTAAATAAATAATTTATGTGATTATTTCAAGATAATATCGAATCAAATAAGATGATACATTATTTAAATAATCATTTTCCAAATATTTTATTCAAATAATGTCCAAGGTCGATTCAGAATACTTTTCATGATATAAATGTTGATCCTTGCATGCTCTTGTGGAAGATAAATTATACCTTGTTCAAAAGAAAATCTTTCGTTAATGCGATACAAAATTTTACTTAATAGAAGATACACAATTGTATTTAATAGAAGATACGAAGAAATATAGCTGACACTTTTAGTTACTTTAGATAATTTAGTGTCATTGTTAAATTTAATTTAGTTTTAGATTTTTTAAGAGTTTTATTATCCATTTCTCATACTTGTCACTGAAAATGATATGGTGCACATTATCTGAAATTTATCTTACTTCAATGTTTCTTACTGTAATAATGTAGCGGCTACCTGACTTGCACACCATGCAATCAACAAAACTGCGGTTTCTTCGATGTGATAAGCAAAAAATCACGGAATTTTCACGTCTAGTAAACCGTGGAATGTAATTTAACTAGAATTACACAGACGTCTGAGGAAAATAGCATCATTTCTTCCTTATTTCTTGATTATCACTGAGAAAGTATCCTTGTACTATTTTACTTGTAAATGTAAGAAGTTATGTAAGCAATTCTAATGTACGAATAAGCTCAATTAATAACAACAATAAAATAAATTAATTAAATAAAACTCTGAAGAGTGATTAAATAATACATAGTAATTAATAATATAAATTTTATAAAGCCTATAGGTATTTAATTAAATTATGAAAAAATAATTTATTTGTATCTATTCAGATTGATATTGTGCTTTTATGTTATATATTTTTCTAATATTTTATATTTTCTTCTTTGTCTTTTAAATTCTTTACTTTTGTCTTTTTATTCTTTGAATTTTTTATCCTTCTTCATTTTGTGCAATGTTCTGTACATTCTTTATTTCCTATTGTCTATTCTGTAGATTATTTATTTTTCTATTTCTTCATCGAATATAAAATATTAAATTGAAAGATGAAAATCTTATCACAAAAGATAATATTAAATATCTCAGTAATAACTTGGAAACTAATTGATTGAAAACTAATATGGAAAAATTGCATACAAATGAAAAGAAAGCAACTAGATATAGAAATGAAAAAATTATATTTGATATTGGGGTATATAATTTTCACTATCGTTACAAAATAAAATATATACTACACAAAGTTGTAATAATCCCAATATAGACTCCAACTGTGGGACTGTGTCAAGAAAAGTAATTTGAACATTATTTAGAGATTACAAAATAGGACAATAATTACCGCCTCATAGCGGCAAGATTTACTATAAAGATCTAAAAATAAAATATGTAAAACAGCAAATACAAGAAATCGCAATAGCATATAATAATAAAATAGAAAATAATCTTAATGAATTAGCCAAAAATATAATTCCCGTATAACAGAAAACTGGGAAGAGCAAAGTATGTGCAAATAATAGCAAATCACTGAAGACGCTACTGATTATTCACGCGATATCTACAAACATCAAATTTGCTGGTTGTAAATATAATTTAAATAAAAAAAATTTTTTTATTCTTTGTTTTTCGTTAATATTTTTTAGATTTTTTATTAAGTTGCTCTGTTGTTTTGAAATGGAAATTACATAATGATTTTAATCTTTTTAATGATTATTATTATTAGCTATATTCGTAAAAAATATTAGAAACTATATATATCATTGTATACGAATCACTATGCTTTAAAGTAACAAATCTTCATTTGTTGGGTGTTGTACATAGTTTATTATTTATCTACTTTTTGAAATATAACGGCATCTTAATTCCTCACATTTTTCTTTTTCATTTAAAATTAAATTTTTATCATTTTCTTTTCTTAAATTCGGCATTTTTTGCTCTAGGCTATTTTATTTTTGCCGATACCAAATGAATCAATAAACATAAAATACAAAGTTAAATTATAAGAATAAAGAATGAAATTATATATAAGATCAGTCAATTTAAATTCACAACTTTTCCACTCAACTATTATTATCCAAGAAAATCTTAATTTTTTCATTCAGAATGTTAAATCAATTTATAGTTAGTCATTAATAGACTACGAATTTTTATGCAATATATTTTCGTGATAGTAATTTAAAAAATAATTTAGACATAGGTTCGTTTCAACTTTTAAATAGATATTGTATTCTGAATATTTTATACATTCTATTATTGTATTATGTGCATTCTGTACATATCTGTAAATTTAGAATTTTTTGAAAATTTGTCTAGTTCTTTAATTATTTTGTAAAATTATAATTATAAAGTACAAACCAGAATTCTCCAAAATTTGATTGTATTTTTCTTAGATGTAAAAATTTTGTGTATCTAATTTTATGCGTGTTTTTTCGTTTTTCACTAGAACAGAACATTTCACCGCAACAACCAATCATTAACGATCAACTATTTACTATAGAAATATAGGAAACTTAAACAACAAGAATTTATTGGTCCAGATGTTTGAAAACAAAGTTCCCTAAAAATAATTTAAACAATAAATATCATTGACATAGTAGCAGATGATGGTTATACAGAGCGACAGTACTCAACGATTCACCTCTCGTCGCCATTAATAACCAAGAGGCATAAAACTCTGCACTCGATCCGATCATCAGTGCATCCTTGTATCGACAAGTTACATCGTCGCCGATCGGAATGTTAATAAAGGTATGCAAGCAGTGCGCTAATAAAGAGCGCGTTACGAGGCCTTTCTCGAAGGCCAGTGCACGTGGATGACCACTCTACGAATGACCATGCAATATTGCGAATATTCGCACCGGTATCCGCCCTATCATCCGACTGAGACAACATTAACAATATACTGAGCGCTATTTTTTGTTGATTATATTCATTGGTCGAAAACGTAAATATGTAAGAAAGGGGGTAAATATGCGCAATATTGCTAAAAGTAACGTAGGAAATAAGTAAGACAGCGGAAACAATTCAAATATTTTCCAAATGCAATTTAATGTAATTTTTAAAAACTTATAATGAAGGCTAATTTATTGCGATAGAACTGTTATTAATCTAAATATTGATTTGAATAATTGTATTTATAATTTCAAAAAACTGTAAAAAAGTAGTCAGATCAAATTTCCTTTATTTTTAATAATTTTTAGTGCGCGAGATATTGTGTATAAAATAGGTTTTTTTTTAAAGTTCTCTCGTTCAACAATATTACTAAAGTGGTTTCAGAATAACAACTAATTTCAGATTGAATAGGAATGAATAATTGAAAAATAACTCTCGAAATATGCAAACAAATTTTTTTATAGAATGCGTCGTTTCCTAGAAAATTAATTCTTAGTGTCATAATTTTTTTATTTTCTATTGTATTTTTGTTCATACTTCAAAAAAAAAGCAAAAGATTCCTAATATAACAATTTTTTATATAAATAAAAAATATACAAATATAACATCAAGTATATTATATATAATGCTTTATTATGTTAGATAGATTATTATTTAGATATATTCTAGAATTATGCACTAATAGAATTATATATATTAGATACTTTCCCCTTTTTCGTATTAGTTTTTATTTATATTTTTAGACTTATTCAAATTTCAATGTTAAATTCCTGCCTTAATTTATACTTTCTTTTTATTTTATTTAAAAAAATTTTATTTTTTCCTTTTCCGCATTAGTTTACGTTTTCTTACATTTTTAGGACTACTCGGAAATTTCTCAATTCTTTCCTTAGTTTATACATTTCTTTAATTTTATTTGAAAGAATCATTTTATTTGCTCTTTTTAGTAAGATCGTTTATTTTTGATCCATAAAACTGTTCTTTGCAACCTTTTCTAATAATTAAGTAATTTATAACCTTCCATATTTTGTTTATAGAAATAAAATTGTTACTCAATTAAAGAAAACATACAGAATGAGGCAATAACTCTGATTACCCTGAATATCCATTTTGTTTTTTGAAATATAAATAAATTTTGTCAACAAAAATTATTCAGAACAGAGAAAATCATATTATAATATTTTCTTTGCCGATAGGATATTTCAATCACTTTTTTAAATGAAATTATACATTTGTTTTTATGTATTAATCGATACAGCTCGACATCCTTTATAAAAGAAAGTATTAACCTATGTATGTTGAAAAATTATTAATTAATGATAATGTAAATATTTAACTTTAATTTTGTAAAATCTGTCGTATGAAAGACAAGAAAAGATAAAAACGGTATTCTCGTGTACATAGTTAATAAAGTTATTAAAGTATCAATTAAACTTAATTACATTTTAATTAATTAAAAATTAAGGATTAAGTAATTAAATTTAAGTAAAAAATTGAAAATTATTAATTAAATTTCGTTTAGATGTCCCTATTTTAAAAACACGTAAAACATTGAAATTTGTGATTGATTCTAATTCAATAGATACAGAATAGTTACAGAAATAGCCATAATAGAAATAGTTAATTAAAGTATCTTATAATAAATATGATTATCTTGTCACAAAACAATAAGAGACGAATATCAATTCAACAAACGCTACTATAAAATTTTGATTCTCTCTTGTTATTTTCAACTAAAACGGAATATCCAATCTAATAATTGTATAGACGATAACGGAACATCACGATAACCATATATCTATCGTTAACTCTTACACTTCAACGCTTAATAATTCATTAAATTGAAACAGATTTCCAATAATGGTTCGATATATCATCTACTAACTTTATAATTAAAACATGAGATCTTACCATCATCGATAATAACCGGTTACTAATTGTGGTTACGAGTAATTGCTCGTTCGGAGTTTCATCTTTCGAAAATATGTGTGTAACTGATACAGGGTATTTTTCAAATTTTAATCAAAGCAACCGTGACGAGTTTAATTACGAATATCCATCCCGTATCCATTCAGTGCCCTTTGTATCGTACAAATGACATGTCAATTTCAATATCTATTAACAGATAACATCTCAAAATTGTGTACAGTCGAATGAAGAAGATCGGAAACCATGCCTCATATTGGATAAATAGCCGCATCGACTGCAATATCTGTCATAAGATAATATCGTAAAAATATGTCAACAAGGAGCGTTGACTGTCGTATCAACGTGGGTGATATTGCATCGATTTATAACTTTTAAGATATAAGAAAAAAATTTTGAAAGTTTATTAAGAAGATAGATGTATGTTAAGTAAAGAAAAAAGATTCGTAATGACGTCAGATTCATTCAAGTGTAAAATTATATTAATAATTTTATAACAATAATAATAAAAGATATTGTATAATTTTTTGGACATAATAATCCTAACTTTGTTGTGTAAAAATATAACATTCTACAAGTAAAATTATTTGAAGATTTTATAAAATGTAATAAAAACTGATTATTAACTAGTGATTAATTCGAGTATTTGAGTATCATAATATTTATTTTGAATTTTCAAAATATTTCATAAATATAAATACAAAATCAATAAAAATTTTCATTGCCCATTATGTATATATGAATCAATTATAAGGAATAGTAATTAAAATTTTTTTTAGACAATAATTGTCTATTACATTGTTGATAACAAACAGTCGTAGAAAATTTTTTTTTAATACTTAAATAAAATTATATTTTTTAAAAAATTAATTAATTTATGTTTCTTAACTTAATAAACTTTTACACTAATAAATAAATTATGTATCCGAAAAGTTTAAAAATCATTATATATATTGTGTTACAATAATGTTATTATGATGTTAATAAATTAAACAATAATTCGTTTCAATTATTGTAAAATATTTGAAACGAATTTAGAAACCTAACATTTATCTACACAGAAATTAGTGGAAGTTTGTTCCATGGTAATTGATGGTATATTATATGTATGAAATAACAAAATTCAATTAATATTAATTGATGGGAATGGCGTTAATTAAAAGACGGGGACCAGGATCATCGAGGCCACCAGGAACGAGCATTTCTACGCACGATCACAGAGAATCGTGTTCAATTCGATTATGTTGTACGTTCTTGTGATTGATACCGGTCATTAACCGCATTCGTGACGTAATTAATGGGAATCCGTGCGCCGGAGTTCGTGCTATGCGAGCAAAAAACTGGTCGTATAGTGGCAGCGTGAAAGTATTTTAAATAACAATAATGATGATTCATGAAAAAACGAAATAATTGGAAAAAATTGAAAAATCTTCCGAAGGATTTCATATTATTTTTATATTATCTTTATCTTATATTTTTTATCTTGAGTAATGGTATTATTATTTATCGTAGATATCGAAAAAATATATGTAGAAATAATAAAAAAAAGTTTCAAAGTTATATTTATTTGATATTTAGAAGTATTGAAAAAAAATATATTATATATATATATATATATATATAATCGTTTTAAATTTCGTTAAAATCGCTAATAATGTAAGAATTTGCAGTTTAAACGATTAAGTATTTCCGAATTCGTGAAAATAATAAAGTTATAGAATTTTAAACAAAATGATATACAATTGTTAGAACTCAGAACTCAGAATGATGTGCATTTTTAAACGGTTTATACGATATCTGAAGTTCTAATTACTTAATTTGATACATATGTTATTATAGCATAAGTCAGTATTATTTTATAAAATACATAAAAATTATTTTTTAGTTCATGAAATAAAAAGAAAGTTGAAAAAATTTGATATTCAAGCTCCAAAGTGTCACACTTTTTAAATATTCAGTATTTTTTTTTCAATTTATATTATAAAATCATATTAATTAAATATGTCTGTTCAGTTTCTTCAATCCATAATATCAATAAGAGAATGGATAGAATCATGTGTGGAATGTATTTTTCAAAGAATTGCACGAAATTAATATTAAAATGTCCTACAATCTTTTTTGAAAAAGATAAGAAATTTTTTGAAAAGTAGTATTCTAACTTTTATGTATAATATTTAACTTATTCGACTGGAAATAAATAAATTACAATTTTATACCAGTTATTTGGTACAAAAGTTTACAACAAACATGCAGTAAAATTTAATACTAATATTTGTTACTTTATTTTCATAAGTATTCCAAATATTTGAGAATACTTGAACTAAACTGAATATTAGTTCAAAATAATATCAAAATTGCGTGAGATTCAATGGTTTCAAAATACGATTAACTGGTAATTATGAATACATAACAATTACGTACATACGTAAAATCGTTATGCTGTAGATATCTTTTCATTCAAAAATTCATGCAAAACTCTGATTCGCATCGTTTGAAAATATTGTGTTCGTTTTCTGAATAGAATAAACATTCTGAGATATTGATTCATCGTTCATTCATAGTAATGGAGTCAAGTTCATACTCGCACAAATGATTGAATAAATTCATTGCTTAGATGTTTTTGATTTACACGTTATGTTCACAGATATAAATGTATAAACTAAAATTTTAAATGTAAAATTTTAATTATTTTAATATTTAAAAAAAATTATAGAAATATGAATATTTATTGAAGAAAATGACTCTTGAAGAAATTACAGAAATGTAATTCACATTAAAACAAAAATTAAGTGTTCGATCTACACTGAAAATATTTATCTTACAGAACACTGATTTGATAGTTAAATTATTATTTATACTATTAAATATTAAATTCTTAAATATCAATTAATTAATGAACAATGATTAATCACACATAGTATTTCCCAAAATTGGAAGAAAATATTTTTTTAAATAAAACTAACGCATTAATATCCTTCTTTTCAAATTATTATATATTAGATATTATATATTTCCAAGATATTATATATTTCATAGAATATTATATGTATACACTAAAAAAAAGCAAAGTTATCAATTGTAATGCGATTATTTTTCACAGAGCGCTTATTATCGTTTCCAGATAATATAAATTGATGATGTCAGTTGGTTTGGACTGTCGAAAATCAGCAGATTTATGATTTAAGATAATATATAGAAAGAGGCTTTTATTATGAATTCATGAATAATACTTAAATTTGATAATGTTTTTGAAATCCACTAATGATGTATGCTATCTATGAACTTGTCTCTTATTATACATATCGTATTCTGTTAAATAATAAAGTCTAAGTACGTATGTTAAGTTAAAAATACATTTGTACAAATTAAAAATTGCAAACATTTGAGCGTTTTTGTAGATCATTATAAAATATGACTAGATACTTAAATTATTTAGACGATTAATGGATTATAATTAAAGAAAATTTAAAATATTGAATACTTTTTTAGTTTTAAAATTATTAATTAATTCATCTATTCATTATACTTGTATATATAAATAGTTATTTTATACTATAGCTATAATTAAATTAGATAATTTAGATTTCTAATACAATGAACTTCATATCAAACGACCTATTTTTTATCAAATTCATAACAATTGAAAACAGATAACGCAATAGAGTTCTAGGAAATCGACAATATATTACACACATATAGTATAGAAATCTTTCAAAAAGAAAGACAGTTCTTTTTTTAATCAGAACAATGTGTAATAATACAGTGTAATATAAATTAATGATACTTGATATGTTATTATCTGAAAAACAATTACATAGAAAATGAAACACTCTAATTTTTTAGAACACATTACATAGAAAAATATTTCTGTTATTTAATACTTCAATTAATAATACTACTTTTATTCTTAATTTTTTCCCTCAATACACAATACTAGTAAAAAATTGTATACCTTTTCTTAAAACATACTTTGAATTCTATTTAAACAATAATAATAAAAATATTAATAAATAATATTTAATAAAAAATAATAACTATTTAAATAGTAATTATTTTTTTATTGATAAAAAAATAATAATTCTATTCAAATAATAATAATTAAATATTAATAAATAATATTTAATAAAAAAATAATAATAATACTATTTTCATTAAGTAAAATTATTTTACTTTTTCTCTCGATATCAGTAAGAAGTTTTATATTACTTTTTTAAACGTTAGATAAGATATTTCGAATATAGATCACAACATACTTTAAATTTTATTTAAAAGTAATAGAATTAGTTTCGGAATTATCCAGATAATGAATTTCACTGAATATTGCTAGCACTCGCGATTCTCTCGATTCCATCCCTACTCGAACACACTTTTGCTCAAACATCACGCACTTTTCTACGTGCAAATGCACGCGTACATCTGCCGGCACGTTGATATGTCGATATTTTTAGTTTCTCCGCCGTTCCTCAATGGTACGTGCCTACGCAAATACCTTGCATGGAACTTTTCTTTCCACTTGCGTTTCTCTCGTCTTATTCGTTCCCTTTACCCCATGGTATAATCGTTACCATACTTCTTCGCGGTATTGAAATGCCACCGATAAGAACTGATAAACAAGTCTTGCTTCGAGAATATAACTTTTAGATTTTTCAACAGATAAATTTATAATTTAAGATTGCGTGTATTAGAGGTACATTAGATGCATTATTTAAAAAGTATTAAAGCGTATAGATGTACTAAACATAAACATATTCGATATTAAAAGCTCAGTCTCATCAGTTTTTATTTATATTAGCGATAGAAAATTTGTCAAAATTCTAGTTTTGATTATAGAAATTACAGAAACAATCTTTTAAGTTCTCAAATCGCAAATTCCAGCAAAATTTGAAAATTCCTTGCAATTCTACAAATATTATACAATTGAGCACAATAAGAATAATTTTTAATAATTTAAAGATCAAATTTTTTTACGATTAATTTTTTAGATTTTTTATTAAAGATTATCTAAGTGTTATTGTAATTTCAAGAGTTATTAATCAAGGAAAATATAATAAATTCAATTTTTGATGGACGTATGTATGCATTTATTAAAATAACTAACACTTTGAAATGGAACTAACGTAGGTATAAATGTCGTCAGCTCTTATTTCGAATTTTCGTTGTAATTCCTTAACGAAGAATTTTTTAACATTTGTTTACATGACATTTCTTTTTCTTATTTTCACTCATCTACTGGAAAAAGTAGGAACCCTGTATTAAGATTCGAAAATCATGAGAGAGAGTTAATTCAGCATTGACTGAAATTGGTTCAAATAATGTCAGCCAAGAACTATACCAGCTGCAAAAGGTTAAACGTCGCGAAACGAACCGCGAATTTTATGGCCCTTGGACGATAGACGAGAAAACGGAAGTCGAACGAAGCACGGCCTCTCGTGTTAGGTCGATCGAAGGTTCGACCTTCGACCCCCGCGGCGAACTTGAGGAGCCTCGAACGCGGCTCATTAACCGAAGCAATGTTTCGTCGACACGGTTTTTCTAGGAATAAACGGTGCGGCAATAAATTGCAATCAACGCCAGGGGATATATTCTAACAAATATTTTATACGTTCAGCGAATTTTTGCGACTCCCGTGAACGTAGGAAAAAGCGTAATTAAGCACGGTCGCAAAGGTTTTCTTTTAGTTTCTTTCTTCGAAATTTTAGGAACTCGAGATTTTGAGAGATGATTAGTCTGATATGTGATATGTTTTAATATACTCTGCCATTTTGTTAAATTGTCAGTGTCGAAATGGCAATTTCATAAATTAGATAATTATAATTGTAAGTTTTTACATCTTGGATTTAGCTGTAATTTTGGTTAGCGAATCGTATAGTTTTTCTACTTGTATGTGCGTTTAATTAAAGCGTGATATACGGAATTAAATGCGCGAAATTGTTGCCTTTGTGTTAATTGCAAGTATTACATATGTAAAGTTATTGGTTCAATTATCTTTTTTTTAACTGTAATTAATCAATTTTTCTCTCATTTTAATAAAAAAAATTCTCATCTTAAAAAAAGCTTTTAACATAAAATTGAAACGGGGTATCGAAAGATTTCTTTTATATTTAACATTTACAAATAATTTTTATTTTTATTTTAATCATATTTCTTTTTCGTTCTATTGACAATTAAAGTGAATTAAATGAATTAAGAAACTGAAGACTAAGAAATTAAACTAATAGAGTACATAAATTACAAGAAAATTACATGCTTGTGTAAAATGTCACTATTTTTTCTTTATCGTATCTATACTTATAATTACCTGATAAAAGCAATTGTAATTAAAATTGATAATAGTTGTTTTTAGCATGACTGTTCTATTTGCAATATTTCAATTCTACTACAACAAGATATTCACATTTATACACATTTATACATATATATATTTGAAATTTCGTAAAAGTAATATGAATATAATAATGTATATTCATTACATATATTTCTCCGAGTGTATGTAATATATTATAAATTGGCTGCAAATGTACTAGAAAATAAAAATTCATCGCTTGTCGTTTCATTACTCACCGTATTTAAGTCCGCGCCATTTTGAAGCCAATTCCTTGTACGTTGGAAGAACATTAAATTGCGATTGTCTAGGAGACGAAGCGCAAGGCTTATAAACAACCATGCACTTTACACACTTCCGGTTTGGAGGTGGTACCGCCGGTACCGGATACGCCGGTTGGATGTGCACGTATGCCATAGGGGTGACGGACTGTGGCGAATAGTAATTCGTATACCTCTTTCGACGAATACCCGATTGTTTCTCACGATCGACATCAGCCTTTCGAAAGAACGACAAAAATAAATCCTTTAAATGGTCTTTCGATTTCTTTACAAATTTATTAATACGCGAATTCAGTTCATTAGGCCCATCTTTCAAATTTCGCATCGCAAGCGAAGAATCAGGTGATTTTACACTTTGCGGTTTAGTCTCGAATTTTTCGTCGTTCCCAAATTTTCTTATTTCCAAGAAACTGTACGATCTCTCATTAACCGAATCCACTTTGGACGAAAATTTTCCAACATTCCGAAACTCATCGCGCGAATTCAATTTTTTGTTCACTTCTCGATTTTTAAACGCTTCACTTAAGAACGCAGACAACTTCACGATATTCTTATTTGTTTCTTGCACGTTATTCGTGTCGAGCAACATCTCACCTCCCAGGTCCAATTTTGTTCGAATATCTGCAAACCCATCGTATAAATTCAATTCATCGAAGGTATTCCCCGACTCTTGCATCTCGTTCAACTCATCGACAACCTTCGTTGTCTCTTCGTCAAACAATTTCTCGTTTCCACGAAGCAAAGAAGAAGCGGGATCGGTTTCGCGAGCACTCGCGTCGAGTCGATTTCGTGAGTCCGTTATTTCGAGTCCACCGGACGTCTCGGCGTGACCTTGAGCAGTGTCGACCTTACGAAAATCAACGGAAGGATCGATGGCCCGAGGCGATCGATCGCGAGATCTCGTCCCTCTTTCAAGAATGTTCCCGCGATACCGATCCGTTGCCCGACCTCTGCCGCTTCTGAACAGCTCGACCGTCTTTGCGGAAGATCGAATCGGTCCGTGAGCCTTACGAAAAAAAAGCATTCCGGCAAGAACGGGCTGCGTTCCCGAGATCGATTCCTCGTCTCGTTTATATTCTTCCTGCCTGTCTGCTTCCTCCCAGTCGTATAGCTGATCGGAATTATGGAAATCACCGAGAATCCTCTTCGAGGATCCGACGTTTACCTTCCCTTCGATCCTCCGATCGAATTCAGGTTCCATCGAGACTGATCCGTCATTTCGGTGACGAGGATCTCTGTTATTTGTAGTTTTAAAAAGAATTTCGCTCTTGTCGTTCGACGGAGGTTCCGTCAAGTTCTCGACGTCGGACTTAACGCGGCTCAGCTCGTTCTCCGTGGAGCGTGAATATTGCGAGAAGCTAGCGATTTCCATTTTCGCCGATCCCTCGGTTTCGTCATCGTTTTCTTGCCCGCGCAAGGTTAGCGAGAGGCTGTTGCCCGTATCCGAGTAGTAACTTCGCCCCAAACTCTTCCCGACTTCATTCATCGATTGCCCATTCACTCGGCGCGACAAATTCGCTTCAACGTCGCTCCTTTCACCAACCGCCGAGCCATTCAACGCGTCGCCGGTCTCCGAGTCATCCTTCGAAAATCGAGTTTCATCCTGCTCGCCTCCGCTCCCAACTGCCTCGCCGCTCCTAAACGCCGTATAATTCGCCTCATCATCGTCGTCATTCGATCGCCTCTTTGGATCTTTCAACGACGCGAAATCGCTCTTCTTTGTAATTGGATCCATCCTCGTTCCGCGGTTATTTTCTACGAGCTCCGTCTTACCGGCTGCTCGGGGCTCCGACAGCTGAAGCGGGTTTTCCATCCGATAACTCTCGTTTTTCATCGTAATTGAATTCCCTATCGACTCGTGCTTATTTTTTGCCAGGCCGACCTTCCTTGAATTTAATGGGGAAAGTACGTTTTCCTCAGAGTAATCTGCCGATCTATGATCACTTTCCTCGCGACTCGACCAAGACTTTTCTTTCGAACGATCAGCTGAATTTTGATTACTTTTCGAATTTGACGAATTATTTGGATCTTTTGTAGAATTTTCTTCTTCTATCAAATACACAGATTCAGTTTTCTTGTTCTCGTTTCTCGCATTTTCTTCCACATCTCGAAACGAAAGTGATTTATCTGTGGAATCGTTTGTTAAAGCGATATTTGTCGCGTAATTTGTCTTCGAACCACCGTTGTCTTCGTCTTGTATCGTGTATATTTTTTCGAGATTCCTTTCAACGTCCCATAACGGAGCCGAACTTGACACCGAGTCGAGGCTTGTTACTGGCTTTCGATCATCGTTCCTCTGGTCGTTTCTCACGAAATTCCACGACAGACGCGACCTTCGGACCGAGTAACTTCTCGATCGGTCGTTTTTACCAACGTTCCTTTCCAGATTCCACGAAGGAAACGAGCTTTTTGCGAGATCGTCCATCGACACGCGATTAGCTGCTTCATTTTCCGCAACATCATTTTCATCGAAGTTCAACGACGAAAGTGGCTTTTCACGCTCTGTGTTTTTCCCCGGTTCCGCCGTGTAACTCTCGGTTCTATCGCCGTTTTTCTCGACAATCCACAATGGAAAGGAACCTTCTGTCGAGTAGCTTACACGTTCTTTGTTATTTTCAAAGTTCCCTACAAACGAAAGCGATTTATCGATCGAGTAACGCGCTCGAGCTTCTGCAGTTTCCTTCAGCCCCGTCGCGCGACTCTTGGATCCAGTTTCGTCAGTTTTATCGTCGCTTCTTCCCTCGAAATTCCACAATTCGATCGAACTTGCCACCGAACTCTTCGATTTCTTCGCGTCGTTTTCGCGATCTCCTGCCGGAAGCAGCGTTCCACTCGAAGAATAACTCGCGGGACGTTCGTTTGTTCGTGGATCCGACGAGATTTCCGCCGAATAACCGGCCTCGCGTGCCCCGTCCAGTTCGGCATTCCGATAAACGTGGCTCGGGCTCCGTGTTCCTTCCTCGGCCACTGAATAATCCCGGCTGAAAGCCTGTCGATCTTCCTCCTCGGTCCCCGGCCCGTCGCTCAGCCGTTCTCCTTTTTTCTCGTGGCCGTTGTGCCGACTGTTCGATCGGGACGACGCGACAGCCACGCTGAAATCGTTGCTGTCCGAATCGATCGGCGTGGAAGCAGACAACGCGTCGCCGGCCGTGTCGATCCGCCATCCCAATAGAAACAAGGCCCCTACTCCGAGGGCCAGGACGCCCCGGACCTTCCACGCTGACCTTCCGGGGTACATTTCTACCCCATGCTCACAGGAAGCACCGGCACGTTCCTCCGCGCCTCTATCATCACGTTGTCATCTCCGAGAAATGATCGGCCTCGAGAATATCGACGTTGGTAAACGGCGTTGCGTTTCTCTTCTGGTACGGTCTTCTCGATTAGCTTACGCTTTGCTTCTCCTGATGTTGATTTTTTTTTCGATGGCACGTGGCGTGGCAGTTTGACGCGCCTGAAGTGTTTACAGCAGACTTTGCCGATTCTTGAATGTAAAAGAAAATTGACAACGCTAACTTATTTTTTTTAATTCTTGCAACCTGGGGTTTGCTGGCTTTTGAACGTGATAGAATTTTTAATTTTATAATAATATTCGCTAGCCTTTGCTAATTTAATAAATTTGAATTTTTAACTTCGTAGCTAATATTTTGGTTTGTTTATGACAGAGTTTGTCCTTGAACAGATCCATAATAGAACTTATAACAGTGGTTTAAGTAATTTTTAATCTTGGTCACTTATCCGTTCCAAAATACTATTTAAGTTCATTTATCAAATAATTGCGGAGAAAAATAGAAACATTATTTTTTGCTTATAAAATTATTTGTTATAACATTCAAAGAATGTTATTTATTAGTTCGTATTAGATCGTGATTGAACTTGATTTGTTACTGGATAAATTTCAAAATTGTAAAGATGATCTATAAACTTTGCGATCGCTGTGTGAATCTTACGAAACTTGACATTATTCATAATTATTCGCGACACTTTTTAATAAACTAAAAAGTTTCGAAATTGTAAAGACGATTTAAGAAACGAATACAATTTCACTGTCACTGTACGAGTCCATTTATCGATTCCTTACAAAGAAAAACACTGTTGAGACATGTGCCTTCGATGATGCTAATTCCTCTCACGGACGAGTTTGTTTTTTTAATCATGTTCATGGGGATGATTTCAAAGCTAAATATATATCTTTCCAATCAATGTTTGGACTCGAATATTGGCTCGATTGCAAAGCATAACACTGCTCGAACGTGAATCTTTAACAATGATAACAGGCAAACTTGTTTTATAATTGCACTGGTGACAGTGATCTGACAGATAAGTATAGCTTCGCGATTGTTATTGTCCTTTTTTCAACAAGTGGCTTTGTTTTTAAAACAGTTTAACAATTATTAACTTCAACTTATCATCACTCTTTGAGTTCCTTTACCGATTTATTCGCAAAGACGAATATTACTAACACATTGGATTTTCAGAACGGTGATTCATCACGTTCTTCAACAGACACAATCGCTATTCATACACTTGTACAAACGATGTAACTCGCTCTGATTTTATCACGTATTTATGTTCATTCACTGGCTGTACATTAGGCACAAGAGTCTTTAGTTAAATATAATTTTCCCGAGAAATAACTTTCAGTTAAATAAAACACTAAAGTAAAATAATTATTAACTCGTTGCAAAGATGTAAGAGTTTCTGATAATGGTACCGCGAAATGGAGCCTCAACAAACAGTTTGTTTGAATCTTGAACTGAAACGAATTTTTCAGACTGTTTCGTAATCACTTTTATCCAGACTCTTCGCCGAGTTCGTCGTTCGTTGGAACACAGTTTAAACAGCGCGTAGTTTAAATGGTAACGATCGATCTCAAGATTCGATCGGAGGGACAAGCGACGGGCGTGTATTAGTCCGCGGTGAACGATTCGTAAATCGTGCAATTATTTTTTTTTCTTTTTCTTTCTTTTTACAGCAGCCAAGAAAGGAGATTGCGTGGATCTACGAAATCTTGTTCCAGGCGGTGGCCGTTTCTTGCGCGCATTCCCCCCCTCCCGCGGGTCGTCGTACGATTTCCAGCGATTTCACGGCGACCGCGAGAACACGCTCTGGTTACGCGTAAAAATCGGCGACGATCAACGTTCGGAGGATCGTCCGACACCTTCGGTCATAGATTTTTACGAAGGAGCGACGAGAGAAGTCGGAGGAGCCACAGCGCCGAAAGATCACGAATCGAAGAAGAGGATCCAACGAGGAGAGATCGCGAAAAGAGAGAGCTCGCTGACCGAGAATGAGAAAGATCTTCTCGATCGAAGAACCCGTCCCTCGGTCGATCGACGAGCTAACCGATTCCTCTCTTCGGCGAGACGAGCCGAGCTTCCAACAGGGGACCACGATCGATCGAGACCCCTTTGAGATATCGCGAGACGCAAACCCGCGAGGAAAAAGCGACGGAGAGGCACACGTGGACCACGACGAGGTGAATATGTACCAGCTTCGACGGCGGCTCGAGAGACACTGGCTTGCTACCATTACCATTAGCCGCCTTTGCTCTCTCTCCTCTCTTCCTCTTCTTCTTCGTCGGCGGCTCGCGTCCTCCTCCTTCCTGCGGGAAACCCGAATCTCCTCTCCGTACCTCCGTCGATCGGAGCACGTGGGTGTATACGCGACTGGATCCGCTCTCTGCACCGGAGAGGATCTGTCGCGGGATCCAGTGCTCCCGTTTTTCCTTGTCCCTTTTTGCTCTAGGGCCTGCGCGATCCTCAGGATTACGTCACACGCGCGTGTAAACAATACGTCTTGTGCCCCGATCCAGCCCGCCGCAAGATTTTTTTTCAATCGTTCCGACGAGCAGACCCGGCGATGATGAACAGGAATTTTGGATTTGAATGAATTTGTTTCGATTGCCGGAAAGAATTGTAAAAAGAGAAGAAGAGAAATATGAAAGAGAAGAATTTTTGTTGCTGTTGTGTAGTGTTATAGAGGAAGTGGATGAAACAGTCGCGAAAATCTTTGTGAAAGAGACGAAGAAAAATGACAAGAGTGAGTTATTATTGAAAGGGTTATTTAACAGAGACTAAATGACATTTTTGAAATATTAAATTCTGATTTTTGAAATTTTCATTGAGAGAGAAATCGGTGTCAGTTAATTGGTTACATAATATACTTGTTAACAAATATATTTTTCTATTTTCTCCGATTTCTAATGACTTTTAAAGTAGAAACTAAATTTTTTTTTGGCAATTTTATATCCGTGATATCAAACTTATATAATTTAAAAGAAACATATATGAATTCACAATATTTTCTACTATTCTTTATTATTAGTTTAATTACATGTAGATATTTTTCTATTTCCTCCGATTTTTAATGACATTTAAAGTAGAAACTAAATTCTTTTTGGTAATTTTATATCCGTGATATCAAACTTATATAATTTAAAATTAGAAACATATATGAATTTATAATTTTCTACTATTTTTATTATTAGTTTAATTACATGTAGATATTTTTCTATTTCCTCCGATTTTTAATGACATTTAAAGTAGAAACTAAATTCTTTTTGGTAATTTTATATCCGTGATATCAAACTTATATAATTTAGAATTAGAAACATATATGAATTCACAATATTTTCTACTATTCTTTATTATTAGTTTAATTACATGTAGATATTTTTCTATTTTTTCCGATTTTTAATGACTTTTAAAGTAGAAACTAAATTTTTTTTTGGCAATTTTATATCTGTGATATCAAACTTATATAATTTAGAATTAGAAACATATATGAATTCACAATATTTTCTACTATTCTTTATTATTAGTTTAATTACATGTAGATATTTTTCTATTTTTTCCGATTTTTAATGACTTTTAAAGTAGAAACTAAATTTTTTTTTGGTAATTTTATATCTGTGATATCAAACTTATATAATTTAAAATTAGAAAGATATATGAATTCGCAATATTTTCTACTATTTTTTGTTACTAATTTAATTAAAGAATAATTTTACGGTAAAATTTATTTTAAATACATGTAGATTTTAATGATATGAAACAAAGAAACACAAATTTAATATACTTAATTATTATGTGTGTTAATTGTTTTAGAACATTAAGATTTATCGTTTATCATTAAATTTATTCAATAAAAGGAATCGTATGTTTAATGATAACAAAATCTAGACTTTGCAGACTATGATATCTAGTTTCTCTTATTATCTCTATAAATACACATCTACGGAGTAACCAACAAAACGTGCAGATATTCTTTTTCGAAAGATTTTAGTCGATTGAATAAATCGATTTTGATCAATTGAAAGGAGTTTAATAAAATCGTTGAACATTGTTTTTAAAAATTTATGTATTTTTTCTAAAAGAAAAGTTTTACAAAGAAATTTTGTTTGTAAAAAATTTGTTACAAAAATCTTCTTTCATATCTTCTTTTGTTTTAATACATTTGAAAAAAAGATTTGCATTCTAATTTTATAAATCGTGATGTATCACATTTTTTATATATCCAGTTAATATTAAAATTTTGTCTTAAAACTTCTTCAAAAATTGCAAGATTTACGTTAAAATTTTATAAGATAAATTGTAAAACATCATATTTCTCACAAGTTTGATTGATTAAAATTACGATATACAAATATTTTAAAATTGTAAACTAAAAATCATTTTTTTTAAATTATCTACCAAAAACGAATTACGTAAGTTCTATTATTATAGGAGAGAGAGACACGTATTGAGTAAGCTTTCCGTTTAAGTTTAAAACGTTCGATGTTGATATTAGTAAAGTAGGTCGAACCGAGAACTGCAATGCTTTGTTATCGATTGTTTAACTATTAGATAAGAAGACGATGTATTTCGCACGAGTGCAAAGATAAATACGTGCTCTAATGTTTATAAGGACTTTTACTGCAAACTAACTAGAATCGCTTATTAGAAACTTTTTTCTATTATAACAAGAATTCTAATAGAAGAATATTGATGATAAGATTAAATTTATAACAGGCCTGATATTAAATATCAAGATGTTGTGATAATAAAAGAATTATAATATATAATTATGTAATTCTTAGTAAGTAGTAAATTAAATCTGTAATAAGTAATGTGTCATTGTTACTCTTTAAATATTCTTTACATGTTTTTTGTTAGCTTCCGAAATTATGATCACGAGTTCAAAATATATTCAAATAATTACCATGTTCATTTTCAATCATTACGACTTTATTATATTTTACATCCATTGTAATTTTCGAATTCTTATGTATAAACAGAAATATCTTCTAACCATGTAATCAATTAAAACAGAAAATAGAAAATGTTGAGAGACGTGTAATAAATATTTAAAATATACTTAATGGTTTAATGAATGTTTAAGTGTTTAGATTTTTGAGAAAATGAAATATCTTTTAAAGTATTGAGTTTTAAATGACTTTGAATTATGGTTTTCATTTGCGTATATACAAATAAAAGTAGTACGGTTCTATTTAAAGAAAGAAGCATTTTGCAAACAATTGATGCATTTGCGACAAAAGTCACGTTATAGGGCGATAAAGATTACCACGAAGTCTTTTTCTACGATTTATTTATTTTTTTTTAACTTTACTTGGAATAAAGATAAGGTAATCGCACATAATAAGAAATTCTTAAAATCCTAATGAAGATATAGAAATGTTTCTTTCTCAATAAATTCAATATTGAAAGAAAAAAAATTAATAAATATTTTTATATTTAACATTATTTATTTTTATATTTTTATTTTATGTTTATATATCTAAATATACGAAAGTTGAAACGATTTAATATTATGTCGTAAAATTAAATATCGGATATCCAATATTTTTGAAAAAATTTTTTAAAATAGGCTAGAAAACGAATAATCATTTCGATGAAATAAAAATAAATTTTGTGCAATATATTTTAATTTCTTTTGTTATCTTTGTTAGCATGCGAATGATATAAAGAACAATATTCGAATGGAAATGCATGCATTCAATCTATTTTATTTCATATTGGTGTCACTTGTGCATGATTCTACAGTTCAATCTATAATTCTTGGAATTATTCTGTGTGCCAGTATTCTGTTAGAATTTTAAGTACATTTAAGTAAAGATTAGAGGAATATATAATAGCTTTTTCATAAATATACAGAATGTGATTTAAGGCTTCATTTCCGAAGAAATCAAGTTTAACATACTGTGCCAAAGAAGTGAATAATCAACAGAAATATTCTGTGTGTGAAAATAAATCAAAATTGTTTCGCTTAGGACTTCGTCATTAAGAAAATATTTTATTTTATTTTTATTACCTTTATTAAATAATAATAAAATAAAAAATTTAAAATTTTATCCATTAATCAATTTTTTCATTGAATATTTATTAATATTTTTATTATATTAATACATAATTAGAAATATAAATAATTGAATATCCTTATACTAATTTAAATAATTTATTTACTATTTTATATTTTAATTATTATATTTTTTCATTTATAATAAATAATTTATTTGATTATATTATAAATTAATATTATAATTAATGAACTTGACAAAGTATATGATTTGAATTCATATTATAGAAATAAAATTAACTATACGTGTGTAATTTTTAAATCTAATTTTCTCAAAAATAAAGCGTTTCATGAAAAAATTTTGTTCTATATTTTTTAATAACTTTCTGTCGATTAGTTATTAAGAGTTAGTCTCCTGACCGGAATTAGTTATATTCATCAAACATACGTGATAAATTTCCAATTCTTATTTTTTCGAAAATGAAATAATAAAATGTTTATCCTTCCTTTTATTCTTTTTTTTATGTAAAATTATGTAAAAACCCTTTTCGGTTGTATTATTGGGCCGTAAATACCCTGTTTATGTTTAATTTGCAATAACATTTTAATAAAAATGGTAAAATCATTTTAAAATACAAAGAGTTACTATAATTACTATAATTTTAGCAACTTTCTGCTATACTTCTGTCGTAATAAAATTCTCCATTTTGCTAATTGAATGTTACATTTATTTATTAAAATTATATCCACTTTATGATTATCAATTGGATACATTATGCTACATAAGCATTACTCAGCTTGAATTAAGTATATCATAATAATAATACAAAGAAAATAATAATTTATAATATGTACAGTGATCGTGGAATATTTATATAGTAATTTATATTTGATGAATATAAACTTTTAACTTATTATGCAACTTTAACGTACAATTACTATTACTTATATATTCAGTTTTGTTTTGCGAAGGTAAAATATTCCAAGATTTATTTAAAATTATACTGCTACTATTAATAGGTGAAATATTTTTTGTTTCTCAGAGAAAATTTTTCATAAATAAATAAAATAATGACCTTGCAAAGGTTGCATGCTTCAAATTTGTAATATATTTTTAAAATAATATATAATTATTTTTTTGTAATTGTAACATTTTGTAATATTTTTTGTAATTGTAATATTTTGTAATATTTTTTGTAATTGTAATATTTTGTAATATTTTTAAAAATAATGAACTGAAACGGCAATGATTGTATGCTTCAAATTTGTTCTTGGTTAGTAACAATAAATATGAGTAACTGAAACTCTTAACCTTGTAAAAATTATTCTCGATTAGTAGAAAGTACTGAGTTTTTACAATAAAGTTTATTCATACTGTATGGAATTAAATAATGATTTATTTTCTAAATTTTCTCTACTGCAATTTTTAATTTTTGTCTAAGATGTACTTTTAGAAATGTTTATAGAGCTCTTCAGATTATTGAATGAGTTTATTAAGCCTCATTCATTCCTTACGTCAATTTGACACATTTTTCTTATAATGTTATATCATGTTGCAGCAAGCAGGTATTTTTCTAACATATATATATATTTTTTTTAGCATATATTTCTGATATTTTTGATATAAAATCTTTTGAATACGTCTTCCCGAAGACCATTAGTTTTGGAACGAGTGAAAATCCAAAACAAATGATTATAACGTTACGTGAAACTGGAGAAAATAAAATCACGACATGAAATTTGGAGTCACGTGAATCATATATCATGCAACTGAACAGTCTATTCATTAAATCATGTATCTAAATAACGTAACTTATTCAACTTCTTAAATATTCCAAATAATACTATTTCCGATTCAATTGTCGAACGTAACCGTGTGTCGCATAAATATTGATCGGTCGTTTCTTTTTCTTCACTCAGGTACACGTGTGTGTGTACATCTATTGCATATTTATAAACTGGCTTTAATGCCTAGTACATTACGAATGCAGCTGACGAGATCTCGTTTCGTAAGACTCGGCTGTTTTCGTTTCTTTTCGTTTTCTGTATTGGATCCTGCAACGACTAGCCGCGGATCCGATGGCGGTCGTCCGGAGAGGTCGCGAAGATATCGACTGCCGGACTTAGGTATATCCTCTTGCCGTGAGGAACTCCCGTTAATTGCGCGTTCGCCGGCATGCCGCTCGTATTTCGCTTCCGGCATCTAGACTGCCGAGAATTTCAGCTGAGGAACCGGCTGGAATGCGACACGGCCGCGCAACAGATCCTCCAGCCGCTTAGGATCGGCGAAAAAATACGGACGAGTGCTTCGCGATAAAATTTTATCGAATCTTAATTGCACGTCATATCAGCCATTTACTTCACCTTCCTTTTATTGTGCAGAAAAAGGGATTGCTTTTAAAAAGTGGATCCTTTCAGAGGATCTGTGAGCAGTATCGAAGTATGAAAATATCGTAATACAGTTCACCGGTTTAGATGTGTCGATAGATTATAAGACCAGAAGTTGGAATACAATTTTTTAAATTTTCATTAATTATATCTCTGTTGAGTTTATGATTTAAATTTGGCGGTTTTAATGGATCTGTGTGCGCGTGGCGTGCGAAAAAGAAAAAGAGCGAGCCAGAGCCAATTAAGCGTGAGAGCGATCAGTTAAAAATTAACCAAAGGTAAAGTTCTTTTTTTTATTATATTATATTTATAATTTTATTACATTATTTATTATATAATTAATATATATATTATTTATTATATAATTAATATATATATAATATATATTATATATATTATTTATTATATTATATTTATAATTTTATTACTTTATTTATTATACAATTAGTATATATAATATATATTATATAATATTATTTATTATAATTTTATTACATTATTTATTATATAATTAATATATATAATATATATATATTATATAAAATTATTTATTACAGTTTTTATTATATTATATTTATTATATTTATATTTATATTTATTATATTTATATTTTATTTCCTTACAAATACTTAGTGTGTTGTATACATATAATAATACGAAATATATATATATATATATACTTTTTTTGTAACTATATTTGTAACAATATTGGCGTATTTAATATTCGCACGTGTATTCTAACAATGATACATAATGTTTAGACAAAAGTTGTACGATTTTGAGGGAGACATTAATTGATATGATTATCATTTTTTCATGTAGACACATAGAAGGTGTTTGAAGTTGGTTTTTTCTTAAGTGAAATCGTATATTTTTTAATGCATTGATCAACTCAGCACGTCATTCTCTATAAAAAAAAAAAGTATTAAACCATTATATCGAAAAACCATTCATTCAGGAGATATTTTATTTTTAATGATAGTATATTTTTTATACAGAAAAAAGATATTTAACCATTATATCGAAAAACCATTGATTCAGCAAATATTTTATTATATTTAAAATATTGTGATACTTGTTCATAGTTGAATTTCTTTGTGAATTTCAAAATGTGATACTTGTTCATAGTTGAATTTCTTTGCTCAATTTGATGCTCGTTAAATATTAGATTGTATTCTGTTTTTCAGATTATCTTCTGTTTTGAAATAATGATTCTTCCTTCATTTTGTAATAGTGTTACGTTGTATTATGTTTTCATCATGTGTTATTATATAATATTACATAGTAAAAAATAATAATAGTTAATTATTAATAATAATAATCATTATTGATAATAATTAAATCAATTAATCCCCCTCTCGAAACCGTTCAACTTTCATCTAAATTTTTTGACATAAGTAATCATTTCGAAAATATTTCATCTCCTATAATAGTTTTAGCTAACTCATAAGCTACTGTCTATGAATATTTTATTATTCTCAAATTATTGCAAGTCATTTTATTGCAAAATAAAAATACAAGTATCACATTGCAATATTTTAAATATAATAAAATATTTCCTGAATCAATGGTTTTTGGATATAATGGTTATAATACCTTTTCTCTACAGACAATGACGAGCTGAGTCGATCAATGCATTAAAAAATATACTATCATTAAAAATAAAATATCCCCTGAATGAATGGTTTTTTAATATAATGGTTTAATTTTGATTATACGTTGAAAATATCTTTATTTTCGAGTTGTCGAGTACAAGATTGCAGAATAAAACGGAGTAACAACAAAATTATTCGAATATGATCGTATCACGTGAGTTAGTTAGCATAATGCTGCGTTTATTTATATATGCACTACAAGTATTCTTCGTATGACAAATATTCGACGTTTGTTATGTTGCATCGAACACGCGGAATCGGCTTAACGTGAAATAAAAGGCAACGTGGAGAATAAAAAAGCATAATGCACCGACGCATATATCACCTCCATATTCCTCCGTTGTTAACATTGAATCAATTTCATGAATGGATACATTCGTAATTGTACCGTATGTGAGTTACGATTGAAATTAGCATAGTTAGGCGGTACTCGAAACTATACTGTACGAGAGAAAAATACACCCGTACCGTTATGTGTGTTTGCATTTTTTTTTTTTTTTTTTTGCACGGTAAGAATAAATTATACCTGACTGAGCAATGATTAACTGACGTTATGATAGCAGGATATAAAATATGTCACGGATATGAAGAATGGTTTAATTCACTGTACCTTGCCGAACCGTTCCCTATCGTATTCAAATCAGCCGATCTGTTTCGTTTGTCCCGTTCTACCGACAATGGATTTGTCTTCTTTGAATTTGCTTTCACGATCATTACGTAAGGCCTCTTTTAAAAAAGAATTCTCTCGAGTGTGACTGTTCAAGTAAAGCGGAACGCTGAATTTTTATTACAAAATGCAAAAGAATATTATAGTCAAATATTTTATACTTTTTAAGTATAAATCGTGTGTAAATGTAAAATTATCAAAATTATATTGTTTATATTGAAATTATAATATTAATAGAAACGAATATATTAATTTATAATAATACTATAGCGATCATCACGTAGAAAAGAATACACTTTATTATAGACTGTACTGACTTTGATTTATATTATATTAATATTCATTATGTTAATAATCCTATTACATTACACTAATATTCGTTATAAACATAATATTAATATTTATATCCCATTGATATTTACACACTTTTATAATTTTAATTTTGCAAAATAAAATCGAACGATAATAAATCTGGGGTTATTTTAAAACTTGAAGCCTTTAGTTCAGAACGCACTGTTCCTTTTATTCTAGAATATCTCTATAACATTACGAGTGGGAAAGCGAAGACATTAACATTACGAGTGGGAAAGCGAAGACATTTTTTTTTTTCTTGAAAATGTTATAAATTATGATATGTAAAAGCATTGAAAAATTCTTTTCAAAGGTTACTTCAAAAGTTAATTGGAGCCTTTTTTCTTTTACAAAATGACCCTGTAAAAGGTTTAGACGATAAAAATTCAAGAGATCATTACATTTTCATCATTATGTTCATTTTCGTCTGATATTTAAAGTAGGAACCAAGCAGTATATATCGCATATATATATTACTTGAAGCGTTATTATCAAAAATATCGATATCTATTTGATATACTTCTATGAAAATATTGATATCTGTTTGATATTTATGTGATGATATCAGTATCGTTATCGTCTTTACATCACTTTATTTAATTGATAAAAAGTAATTCCCTCGCCAATATTTACATCTTAAATAACATGTAAACAATATTCCAATTTCGATATAAATATCTATTTATTTTAAATCATTATTTATTTTTCTTTCTTTTTGTATATATCATATCGTACATATATATATATATATTTATTTACTTATTTATTTACTTATTTACTTATTTATTTATTTTTTTATTTTTTTATGGGAAGTATCTGTTATTTTATCATGCAAGTGTAAATATAATTACGAGCAGGGTGATCGCTGTACAAAAAGAATGAAAAATAAATAATGATTTAAAATAAATAGATATTTATATCGATATACGTATATATATATATATTTGTTTTTTCAGAAGCAACAATCTGCGAAGTCAAAAATACACGGTGCCATTTAAAAAAATCAATTGATTTTTTTATCAAAAAAAGAAAATTTTTGAAATTTTTTATATTGTACTTTGTAGCCAACTAGAAACTGAATGATTTTTGTTCAAAATACTTTCTGTCACACAATCAGAAGTGCCTGAAAAATCGTGGCGACAGTTACGTGCCACACCCTGTAAAAGAATGATTTAAATAAAAAATGAATAATCTCAAAGATTACAATTCTGTTGCAATTAATTTTTCTGTATATAAACATGAACGTGTAAAAGTTATATGAAAGTGACGTACGCTTTTTTAAATAGAATTTTACAATTTCGAACATACCGATCCAGTACAGAACATTATTTTCTACAAGATTGTACTTAGCTATTTACCTTGAAAAATAATTATTTTAGGAAATATTTTAGCTTTAATTTTAGAAAATTAATCATATGAAAACCGATGAAAGCGGTGTTTTGTCCTCACTTTTGTTTTCACATTGTCCTTAATAGTTTGCCAGCAATTTTCACTTTTAAATTAAACATTTAAATGTGTATCGTACACGTGAGTACGTCATAGCTTTCCCATAAATATCAGCAATCTGATTATAACTATCCTATTGTGAACTCAATAACGTCACATAATTTATCCAAAAGTACAAAAAAGTACTTGGGACTTTGCGTTCAAAGAAAGCTTAATTCGACGAAAGGTGCCTCTAGCTTTTCAATTGCAGCGCGTAGGTACCTTCTGAGGGCCTTTTGTACATAGTAATCGAGTTAATACTACACGGAGAGCATCCAGTTCTCACAAGTAAAGTGGCTATTATGCTTGTCAACGATGCACTCGTAATGAACCAATAAACACGCTCCCTCCAGCAATGAAACGCGCACGGCTCATTAATTATCCAATCATGTTGCGTTCTCTTCCCGTTTTTCTGTTTTCAGCCGATGCACACCGCAGTCGATCATTTTGCAGTTTCCTTGACCAAGTCACGAATCACCGATGAGTTCATAAAGTCTTCATAATGAAACGCTCACTATGGATTGGACGCAATGCAAGAAATGACTATACTGCGAAGGACAGCGAAGAAATGACTATAACTTAGCTACGCATATCGAACAGGTGATCTTATTCTGTGAAACATACACTTTAATTCTTAGATCACTGCGTGCTTATTAATTTTGAGCGATATGTTTAAAAACGGGAAGTTCATAAGGAGATTTTGGAGATGTAATATAATTTTCTTTGTAATATAACTATAGATTTCACGTGAATCGTTGTTTATTATTAATATTAAGATGCATAAAAAAAAAACATTAATCCTAATGTAGAATTAATATTATTATTACAATTATACATACTTTTAATTAATATTATTATTACAATTATATATACTTTTAATTAATATTATTATTACAGTTATATATACTTTTAATTAATATTATTATTACAATTATATATACTTTTAATTAATATTATTATTACAATTATATATACTTT